>NC_141620.1:26819438-27101938 GCF_047967505.1 Dipteris shenzhenensis
AATACATGAAATTGGATATGCATAATACTCAGTTGGGAATGCTTTCTCAAGTAAATGTATAACTTCAATGGCTTGGATCCTCATCAACTCAATAGGATATTTTCTTTAATTTCTAATTTGAGGATATCCACTTGCATTTAAACAAAAAGTATTGGCTATATGCAAGCAGAAGAGTCCTCTACATAAATAGTATTATGTTTTGACATGATTTTAACATCATTCCTTCCAAAGCACTCGATTGATCTCAGTGCTTTTATAAGTTTTTTATTTAGGAGATCTTGTAACGAAATTAAAGTACATGAATAGTATAGTTAATACCAACAGTGATAAGCCTAGTATATTAAATGCAAGCAAAAGGTAGAAATAAGATATTGAAACCTACAAACACTCATTTCATTGATTTTGAACTTTTTCTTCATTTTTGAAGAGATCCCACAAATTCCTTCCCAAATAAAAAAGCAATTCTCTCACCTATCCTTCCCAAATAAAAAGATAACTTGCTACACTATGATTTTGTACTGGTAATGCAAAAACTAGTAAACATAATTTTTATTCTACTCTACATTTCATAGAAATAAAAAATTATCTTAAAATTTTAAGTATAATTTCTCTTTAGATTTTTTTTCTAATTATTTAATAATTTAAATAAAAGAAAATTAAATACTTAAATATATATAATAATAATAAATCCTATAAAACCAATCCTCTTATTTGATATGCATAATCTATACATGCATGACAACACTTTTTTTAATAAAAAACAATCCTTTGATCTATTATACATAATTCATGTGACTAGGACTGCACTTTAGTTAAATAATAATAATATTTTATTTTAAATAAATAAAAATCCTACTAAAGTAATTCTCTTCTTTTTTATGCATAGCTACAGCCATGCAAATTTTTGTTTCAATAATAATAAATACTGCAGGCTTGTTAGAGATCCCATTATGGACAACTGACTATAACCCACATGGAGGGAGAGCTTCCGAGCATTTCAAGTTGAACATAAACAACAATGGCACTCATAACATATTTAAATCCACATTATAGAGAAGGAACTTTAAAGACTCTTTCTTATTCCAAAGATAGGAAGAGCTATGCTTGTAAGCATACATTAATATATATTTACAAGAAATATTAAGATTCGTTAATGAAAGTTACATGTAATCTCACAAGATCTAGAAAGAAACTTCAAGGTAAATCCATGTTTCTAAAGAGTCCATGATTGAAAAGAAATTTCCACATTGCATTTCTCACTTCATCATATTGTCGCAACCACTTTCTATATACGTGTCTATCTATTCGAGAAGCATCTATTTGCACGTCTATAAAAGCATCTATAAGACCGTTTATAAATGCATCTATACACGCATTTAACAATGCGTCTGTCTATTTTTTAAATTTTCTAGCTGAGCGTCTATTTATGCGTCTATATGCGCATCTATAGGCACATCTGTCTGCTATATAGATGTGCCGTTAAATGTGGGTCTCTAGACGTGCAGATAAACATGCAAATAGATAAGCCCATAAGTTTTTTTTTTAGTTGAGTAAACACGTTTCTGTGCGCGTCTGTAGGTGCTTTGTCTTGTTGTGAAAGAGAATAATTTCATCCACTTATAGAGTTAGCAGTACAATAGCAGACGATTCATGAAAAATATAAAGATTGGAATCTACAGAGGAGGAGATGAATCCATGAGTGTGGAGATAAGTGTCAATTTTCTGAAACCAAGAACGTGATGCTTGCTTCAGTCCATAAAGAGATTTGAGAAGACAATAAACATGCTGTGGACGATAAGAGTCCTCATAGCCCGGTACTTGAAGCATGTAAATTTCTTCCTGAATGTCACCATGTAGGAATGCCGTTTCTACATCCATTTGATGGATATGAAGGTCCTCTTGTGTAGCATAAGCAAAAAAACTCGAATGGTACTTAGCTTGACAACTGGAGAAAAAGTCTCAAAATTGTCGAGGCTAGAAACTTGAGAATACCCTTTGGCCACTAGTCGAGCTTTGTATTTAGAGATAGAGCCATCTACATGAAATTTCTTTTTGTATATCCACTTGCAAGGAATTGGTGACCTCTGAGGTGGTAATTTAGTAAGCATCCAAGTGGAGTTACGAATGAGAGAGGCATATTCTTCGTTCATAGCTTGTTTCCAATGATGTACTTTTGGGCCATTGATAGCTTCATCAAATGAAGCTGGTTCGGGTCCATTGTCAAGATGACAATAGGCTTGAGCTTGAAACCAAGGGCACTCTCCTGCATAAAAATTTCAGGCATTTTCGATTACCTTAGCAGATGGTTTTCGTGATCGAGGAGGAAGACGACTAGGTGGTATAACATCGAGCTCTCCCAGGAGAAGATCATCCAGGTCACGGTAAACATAATTAAAAGCATCATGAATAGGGGAAGGAGAATCTATTTCTGAACTTAATAGAATGGAGGAGGAGGCTTCAAATGAATCAAGTGAAGGGGAAACATCAGAGGAAGCCTCTGGTCAGGAATTGAGGATTCGGCATGAGCTATAGGACTATCAGAATGAGATTCCTCAGGCATCAAAACGTCATCATCGTTCATGGCAAGATCAGAAAGATCATCATTGCCATTGAGCTGAATGTCATGAAGTTCATTACCAGATGAAATAGCATGATCAAGAGGTACACTTGGAAATTCAAAATGGGAAGACTCATCACGACCATGCATTGTACCTGGAAAATTATTTTTAGAGAATATAACATTAGTGCTTAGCATCATGCGTGCTACAGCAGAAGGATAGCCATATCGGTTTGTAAGGTACCCAACAAATATGGCTTTGTGGCTGCGAGGATCAAACTTTGAACATTGTGAAACCGACAACCAAATACTCGAAGTGTGGAGACATCAAGTTTGGAACCATGCCATTGTTCATAGGGAGTTGAATTGGATAATGCTATAGTGGGTAATCGATTCTGCACATAAATGGCTGTGTGAATTGCCTCTGCCCAAAAACTTACATCCAGATGACTTTCCATCAACATGGTTCGAGCTGCATTATTGGAAGTTTTATTTTTTCTTTCAGCAACTCCATTAAGCTGTGGAGTATATGGTATAGTGAGTTGGCACTGAATGCCGTCTTGTCAACAAAACATCTGGAAATCATGAGCAAGAGACTCCCCTCCATTATTTGCTCGTAATGCCTTGAGCTTTCTACCAATTTGTAGCTCTGCCATGCTTTTGTATTGTTGGAAGCATTGAAATGCTTCTGATTTTGTCTTTAGAAAATAAACTTCTGTCCACCTACTTGCATCATCAATAAAGGTCATATAGTACTTGCTGCCTCCTTTAGAAAGAATTGAAATAGGTCCACATAAATCAAAATGTACTAAATCTAGAACATTTGTAGAACGCGGAGCATGACGATGAAAAGAGCATCTGGAATGCTCTGCGATGATACATGATTCACATGCGCCCAACCTTGGACTTCCAGCAAGTTCTAAGCCATTGACTAACTGTTTCTTGTGCATGTGACGAATAGTTTTGAAGCTCACGTGAGCCAGACGCTTGTGCCATGTATCAGTATTGCTTGTGCTTGTAGCTAAGAAGACAACCTTCTGAATCTCATAGGTATCCGTCAGTAAATACAACGAATGACGACGTATACCTTTAGATACAAGCTCACGTGTGTCTTCCCGGCGAATGAGACATTCATCTACTATGAATTCAACTGACATGCCTATATCTGTCAACCTTGCTATTGAGATAAGATCTCTTTTTAATTTTGGAATATAAAGAACTCCACACAGTCGAAAAACATCACCAGTGGCTAACTGAAATTCTACATCACCTATTCCTTCAATATAATGTTCAGTGTCATCACCCATTTGAACTGTTCGTTTTGAATGACAGTGCTTGAAAGAAATGAACAAATCAGAATGAAACGTCATCTGCTGATTTGCCCCAGAATCGAGAATGAGATTTTCTGTTGCTTGTACCTTTGATGGCTGACGTGAAGACGGAACCTGTTGAACATTGTGCATGCGAGGTTGTCAAATGAAGAAGAATTCATAGTCAGCTCCTTGACTCGTTTCTCCAAATCAGCAAGCTTTCGTCTACATTCAAATTCAAACTTGCCATCTATGTTGCAATAGTGGCACTTGCCTTTCCGTCGATTGCTTCTGAAGTTCAAGGGAGATCTCTGCATTATTTCACCAAGAATTGGCTGGGGACCTTGTGTCAGAAGTGCATGATTACTTTCACTACTTGAAGACTGCATGCCTAGGTCAACTTTCATCATCTTTTCTTCAAAGAGAGGATCCGCAATTTGTGCCCAAGTAAGCCCTTTATTTGCCATCAACGTACTTCTTATGCTATGCCATGAACTAGGAAGCGATTGGAAAAGCTTAAGCTTCTGTTGCTCAAGAGGAACCTTGTATGCATCGCCACAACATGCCAGCTGATCAAATAAATCCTTCATGTCCCGAACATGAGCATGCAAGTCCTTTCCTTCAGTGTATCGCAGATTTTCCAGCTTGTGGAAGATATGAAGTATCTTCATCTCTGAATGCTTCTCTAGGCTATGATTATGGTTGAGGGTCGTGGATGACCTGACAAAGACGAGCGTCAGTGTTGAAGGGAACACCTATTTTCTATTTTCAGAATCCACGGGACTCTCAATCCAGTGGAATTTCCACGTACTTATGCAAACGGCCTCCACTCAGCTAATATTCTAGGAGAAGAGAGCTACCATCAATCACCAACATGATCAATGAACAACCACGTAGCCACGCTGGAGCATTCTGTTTCGGCCATAAGCAACACTGTTATCCTATGCACTAACCAGACCAGCACACTCCTTGGAATTCGCCTAAATGATCACTATGCTTCCCTGCTGCCAGCCACCGTTTATATGCAGTTGCACCTTGAAGTATTGACCCTTTGATTAGCCAGAACCGTGTGCAAACTCCCGATCGCAGAAGTAAATAAGGTCAGGGAGAACACAATCAAGCTGCTAGCAGAGGCTTATCACAAATTTAGTTTTCCGTAGATGATGATGCAACTAAGCGATCGTCTCCTACTGTGCAGAGTTGATGGTGCGATGACGACTCCACTGTGCAACCAAAAAGCTTCCATGATTGACTGCAGCACCCGCTGGCCCGTTGTTGTGAGCATCCGCGAGCTCTTCAAATCCTTTTGAATCTCTGAGCAAGAAGAGTTGGTACACAAGAGACCGCAGCCTCTTTCACAATGCTTCCCATCCCATAAGCAAGAATAGTTGGTACACAAGAGACCGCAGCCTCTTTCACAATGCTTCCCATCCCACAACCAGGGTTGCTGGCACGTAGTCTCCTTGCCTTTTTGGCAGATTTTCTGTGAGACTGACTCAAGCTATCAATATAACGTAGAACTGTACCTATGATCCACTCGGCCGAACCAAGCTTCCATGTACTGAAGTCGTCAACGTCAAACCAGGGATGAGCAAGAAAGGCTCCCCCTCGAAACACCTTAGATACTAACCTTGACAACTACTGTTCTCACCAACTGATGCGTTAAAGCAAATCCAAGTAACTGGGAACGTAAATCGGTCAGATTTCTGACCACTATAATCATCTGTGAACCCACGTAAACCTCCCACCATCCAAATCTGGCTCTCTGGAAACTGATGGCGCTCTCACCATCCAGGCAACAAGCAATAACCTGCAATCTAGATCAACAGCTCTCTCTACTCATCAACGACCTTCAGTACCAACGAAACAAGATGGGCAGCTCCCATCAAAAACTGAAAAAACACAAA
This sequence comes from Dipteris shenzhenensis, assembly GCF_047967505.1. Classification (NCBI taxonomy): domain Eukaryota; kingdom Viridiplantae; phylum Streptophyta; class Polypodiopsida; order Gleicheniales; family Dipteridaceae; genus Dipteris; species Dipteris shenzhenensis. Next base: position 26,825,213 of record NC_141620.1, read on the forward strand.
TTCATGAAGAATGTGATCAACTGCCCTCTTCAACCTGAGGCGAGCACAAAGATGATCTTGAACCAGAGCCGGCTGTTCCTTCTTATAGATGGCCATCTGGTAGTCTCTTTCTACTTACTTTACTTCCCATCCCTTACTTTCCATGCAAATCCTTGGCCATTGATTGGATCTTTTTCTACCACTAATGGGAGCCATCCCTTTAATTTTCTTTCCTTGTGGCCCACTCTTTTTGTCTATGGTCGTGCAAAGCACTCCTTATCTGTAGTCTTTTAGGAAAGCACCAGTCCTTCTTCAGTGCCTTAGTGACCACTCCCTCCATCATCCATTCCATGTGCAGTGCAAGATCCAAGGTCCTCATCCAAGCTTTATGGGCCATCCAATCGTCAATTTGGTCGTAAAGTTCTTGTCACCATGATCCTGCCATCAGAGTTCTTCATACAAGTGCATAGTTATTTTCAAAATATATGTTCAATACAAAAATCATCCCAAAATATGAAGAGGGAAAATGTCATGATATTCTCTAGCTACTATCTTCTATCCTATCCATGCTAGCTACATGTGCACCTATCAGTGCTACTACCAGGGGAAGGATAGGCATGAAGGGCAAGAAAAGCAGGTTAAAGTTGGAAAAGTAGCTAAAAGTTGGGGAAACCAGGTCGCACCTTCTAAGGACAGAAAACAACAGTCACTATTTTTATCAAAATTTTTGATCCAAAACTCAGATTGAGGAAATATTTTTTGGTTAGAGAGATGTGATTGCAATAAAAAACTTTACATAAGAGGTTACAATCAAATTTGGCAATCTATTAACTTGAAAACTTAGAATATGCAGAGGGAGCAAGGCTCATATCTAAGAAGCTCTCAGATTGAGAGTGAGAGTGAGAGTGAAAGTGCAAGTGAGAGTGAGATTCATCTTCCATCTATCATGTATCATCCTGAATGAGAGTGAGATTCATTACAACACCTTGATGTGAGTGAAAATGGAAAATCTGATGCCGGGGGTAGTCAAGCGGTTGGAGCTTCGTACATGGAATAGTGTGTAGATCTAGAATTGATTGTAAATGATTTTGAGTCAATACAAAGTCTCTTTATATTGTATTTCCATTTTATATTTCTATATAGAAATTCAATATTGATTTCAAAATACAAAACATCATAAGTGGTATGAGAGTAGGTTGAATCCTTGACTATGTGAGAGAGATGGCTGACAGTGATGAGATTCAATGAGGGATGGCTGAACAAGAACATTTGATACAAACACTTACTAAAAAGCTAAGGCGATTGAAAGTGGTTGGTACTTTGGAAAGAAACCAGATGAATGGAGGTCTCAGCAATGATATTTATGCAGAAATAGCTCAAGATGATGATGGTTTAGGACCAACACTATAGAAGAGGACAAGGTCCAAGGAAGATAATGTTGATAATGATGTTGTAGAACCATGGCCTTGGAAGAGAACAAGAGTTGAAGAGGATGTTGCTGAATTAGCTCTTCAGCAATTTTTCAAGAAGGCCAAACTTTTAGAGTTTGATGTTGAGAAGAAGACTAGAGAAGACCTTGAAGCTTGGCTTGAGGAGCTTGAAGATTTCTTTGCCCTGCAAGAATTTAATGCGGTAGGAAAAGAAAATATCACATCTCTACAGCTCCACGAAGTCACAAAGTTATGATGGAAATCTCATCTATAGATTAGAGGAAAACCAAATGAACCTATCACTTGGGCAGAATGTCGAGTTGCACTTGAAAATAAGTATTGTTCCTCTCATTACTAAATAGAAAAGAAGATGGAAATTTATAATTTCAAATAGGTTCAAGCAAGTAAGCATTATCTCTTTGTGGATGAGTACGAATAAAAAATTCCTCCACCTGCATAAATATGCACTCAAAGTGACAGGTGACTCTCTCACACAAGTTTATAGAAGGCCTTAGGGAGGATATTTTATACATGATGAAAGGGACATGATCCAATGGTGGAAGGTGGGTGAGATGAATCCAACCATCAACAAAGCAAAGAAAGGAGGTAAGTTATCTGAACCTACGATGAAATGCATGGTTTCTTTTGCATCTCATGCACATGCTACTATGATTAGATTGAAAGAAAGGATTGGAGTTCATGATATAAATTTTTAATTGATTCAGGTAGCACACATTATTTTATCTCTCCCAAACCCATATGGGCACCACACTTAGAAGTTATGAATGAGATACAAAAACCTATCCAATTAGCTAATGGGAAAATACACTATACCCAAGGTCTTTTTGACATTTTAGAATTTACCTTAGCACATAGGAAGTGTAAGGAAAATTTTTATGCCATATACACAGGGAGGTGTGATGCCATAATTGGAATGGACTGGTTATTTAAGAACAAAGCCTTAATTGAATGTGAAGAGGGAACCATTTGTTTTTTTGGAGAGTATCGTAGAAATCAAATTATCCACAAGGAAAGAGATAGTAAAGATTTTATTATCTTAGCCATGAAATTGCTAATTAGAGGAATGAGACAAAGTTGTAAGATATTCTTGGTATTTGCTAAAAAGATCAATAAGAGAACCCATAAGATTGAGGGGGAGAGACAGAATGAAGAACAACGTAATATGTTCAAGAACTCCTTGATGAGTTTTTTGACATCTTTCGTGATGATCTACCTCAGGTGCCACCACCTCGACAACTTGACCATGCTATAGAACTAGAAATAGGAACTCTACCTTATTATAGGGCTCCTTACTCAACCTAGCATTTCTCCTTGGGGTGTTCCAGTTTTTATTCCAAAAGAAAAAGGATGGAACATACCGGTTATATATGCATTGACTATTGAGCTTTAAATACCATCAAGAAGAAATATCCTCTATCTCACATAGGTGGTTGTTGTCTCAATTGAGTGGAACTACTATCTTCTCTGACATTGATTTAAGATTTGGATATTACCAGATATGTATCAAGAAAGACGACATCCCAAAGGCTTCTTCTAGAACTCAATATGGACATTATGAATTCATAGATCTTGCCTTTGGACTCACCAATGCACATGCCACTTTTATATGTCTGAGAAATGATGTGTTTTGTGAATTTCTAGATGGTTTTATTTTGGTCTTCCTAAAGGATATTGTGATTTATTCAAAGAACGTGAAAGAACATGAGACGCATCTTAGGAAAACACTTGAAAAATTAAGGGATCATAAATTATATGGAGAAAGGAGTAAATGCTTCTTTGCTTAAGATAAAATTGTCCAATTGGGGTGAGTTAATTCCAACGAAGGCATCCATATAGATTCTGATAAAGCAAAAGTGATTCAAGAATGGCCAAGACTTAAAACAGTGAGAGATGTTAGGAGTTTTTGTTGGGATAACTATGGTCAAGGGCTTGCTCTAAGGTGCATGTGTGCATCTAGGGGAGTCACGTGTGTGTGTGTGTTGTAGAGGCACATCTAGTGTTATGATGTGTCTAGTGTGTGACCTAAGTGATGATGTAAGCCAAAGGCCACCACATGGGAGGTTCCTTTGATTTAGGCTAGTCCCTCTAATGTAGGGGCTGATTGCCCCTGATTTAGGGGAGGTTCCTACAATAAAATGGAGGTCATTCCTTCATTCTAATACAATGGATTTTTCCTCACTTGTGCTCTCACTCTTTGTGCCATGATGCATCTCTTCTACCCCACACTTCTCTACATTTGGTATCAGAGTTGGTAGGCTTTGTAGAACTCATTTTGGTAGTGCCACCTCATCATCTTCTCCAACACCTCTTTTTGAGCTTTCTTCTTCCTTCCTTCTCAAAATTTGCTTATCTCTATTCTCCCCATTCCTTTGACTTTTACCAATCCCTTCCAGCTAGATTTTCTACACTATGGGCGCTCTCCTGGCCCAGAGCATTCTCCCAAAGATGGTGTATTCCACTCGTGCTAATCCAAGCAATCTGAAATGTCAAAACAGGCAATTTTAACCATTGCTTGAGCCCTTCTAGCAAAAGTTGGTCCATGTCTAGAGCCTGCATCTGATGAATTTTGAAGGCCAATGCTTGCTGGAGCAAGGAGAAATTAGAGAAAAGATAGTCAAAGAAGGTGCAACTCTCCCATACAAAAAGGCGCACTATTTCAGCCTTGCTCTGTGGTGAACTTACTTGGGTATTCAAGATTCATTTTTGCATAGAAAGCTCTCTCAAACTCTTCTTCAGTTGTGTGAATTGTGCCCTCCAAGTTGAGCTAGTTTACTGCAATGCATTTTTGATAGTTTTTGGACATTTGATGCTAGAGTAAATGCCAGAGTGATGCTTGAGGATTAAAGTAATGCTAAAGTAAAGTTCAGAGAATGCATTTTCAGTTTGAAATTCAGTTAGGACTGATCTTTTGTCAAAATGCCAAGATCTGAGGGATCTTCAAATGCTAATCACTTGAAGAAGACTAGAAGAAGGACAAAATTCAAAGTGAAGAAGACCCTAGCCAAGAAACTTTGGGAGAAGCCAATAGGGTATGAGTATGCTAAACAATTAGGATTCTCTAAATTTATCTCTAGCAATCTACATTTGTATGGTGAGGGAGATTTCTTTGTTCCACAAGATTAGTCATTTTGTAAGAGAGTAGACACTACTTGACAAAGGTAAGACCCTCTAATGGCTACTTATAAAAGGATTCCATACTTGGCAGATGAAGATAAAGTTTATGCTTATGAAGGAAAATCTATGGGACTTAGTCAAGGATGGAACTCAAACCTCTCAGGAAGGTGAATCAACTACAAAAAAGGTAAAGGAAAAGCGACTGACTCTACTTCTACACCTTTAGATGCAAAGAGAATTGAGAAAGCCTATGCCATCATTGCATTAGGTTTGGGTGATAGCTATGTACACCACATTTTAGATTTGGAATTTTGAAGCATGGCACAAGTTAGAAATATTGTTTGGTGCTAGCTCTCATACTTCCAAATAATCTAGGGAGATAGTAATGCTACCTATGTCAACACTATGAGAAGTATTATGACACAACTAGCTTCAATTAATTCCCCTGTAGATGATGCTATGGCAGTGCTTTTAAAGAGCATGCCTCAGGATTTTGACTATGTGGTTACTTCTTTGAAGAATCTTCCTCAACCCTCATTAGAAGGCATCATTAGTTCCTTACCAGAAGAGGAAAGAAAGAACACTTCAAGAATGGGAAAAATGCATACAGAGGCACTTGCAGTGAGGTTTTCAAAGAGCAAGTACAAGGCTTGTAAACATTGTGGGAAAAACAATCACCTTGATAAGGATTGTTATAGAATCAACCCTTGCTCATATTGTGGAAAGAATAATCACTCTAAAAAGTTTTGCAATGAGAAGAAGAGGACTATGTCAAATCTGGTTGGAGAGAAAACTCCATCAGCAAAAGAAGCATCCAACTTTGTAGTAGAAGACAAGGACTTTGCCTTTTGAGCAACTTGTCTTTGAATTTTTGTTTATCATCATTTGGTCAAATTTTGAGGTCCTCTACCCGAAGAAGTACTCCAAAAAGAATGTCATATGTTTTTTCTTTTGTAAATCACCTTTGGTCACCATATGATGTAGGCCATGTGATATGTGTTTGGTCTATCCCATTTTTGTAAACCTTGACCCTTGGGCAGCTTTGCTAGCATGAGATCCTAGACATAGATTTATCCTTGACCACCATGAGATGGCCATGTGTGACCACCATGAGATGGCATGAGAAACTATGAGACTAGATGTATCCTTGACATTGCAAGAGGCAAACCCTTGAGGGGGGGGTATGTTGGGATAACTATGGTCAAGGGCTTGCTCTAAGGTGCATGTGTGCATCTAGGGGAGTCACATGTGTGTGTGTGTTGTAAAGGCACATCTAGTGCTATGATGTGTCTAGTGCATGACCTAAGTGATGATGTAAGCCACAGGCCCCCACATGGGAGGTTCCTTTGATTTAGGCTAGTCTCACTGATGTAAGGGCTGATTGCCACTAATTTAGGGGAGGTGCCTACACCATCCTCTCTTTCTATAAAATGGAGGTCATTCCTTCATTCTAATACAATGGATTTTGCCTCACTTGTGCTCTCACTCTTTGTGCCATGATGCATCTCTTCTACCCCACACTCCTCTACAGTTTTATTGGTTTGACATAGTATGAGAGAAAATATATCTAGGATTTCTCTAAAATAATGTCCCCTGTGATAGACCTGATGAATCAACATAACAAAGTTGTTTGCAATGAGAAATGTGAAGAAGCTTTTTATACATTAGAAGCAAAAGTTAAAGAAAATTACATCTTGAAGATACCCTAGCTGGGAAAACCTTTTATTGTGACTTGTGATGCGAGTGGAACACAAATTGGGTGTGTTCTTTTTGAAGATGGCAGAGTATTCACAGAGTATGAGTCTAGAAAATTTAGAAAACATGAGAAATACCACACTCATTAGCATGAATTGCTTGCTATTATTCATGCAATGAAACATTGGAGACAATTTCTACTTGGTGTGAAGTTTTAAATTCAAATGGATCATCAAAGTTTGAAATATATCCTTACTCAATCCTTGTTGAATATTAGACAGAGATCATGGATGGATCTTCTTTTCAAATTTAATTTTGACATTAAATACACTGAGGGAAAAGAAAATAAGGTGGGTTATGCTTTGAGTAGACGTCCTCTTGTGAATGCCCTAACCATTGTTCGTTCTGATTTAATGGAAAACATTAAGGCTAAAGTTGAACGAGAATCTTTTTATGCTACTATCCTTAACAAACTTGCGAAGAATCCTTCTGAGAGAGTTGAGGGAAGACTTTACTTAGTAGATGGGAATTTGTATTGTAATGATAGATTTTGTGTGCCTAAACGATCTTCTTTTAAGCCTAAAATTTTGCATGAATGTCATGATGCGCCATTCTTTAGACATGCAGGATATAACAAAACACATAGCAAGGTTAGAAAGTCTTTCTTGTGGTCTAATTTGAATAATCATGTCCACTTTTATGTTAGGGAATGTTTACATTGTCAACGAGTCAAAGTTGAACAACATAGAATGCCAGGTCTAATGGAACCCCTAGATATTCCTCTCAGAAAGTGGGAATCTATTTCAATGGACTTTAGCACTAAGTTGCCTACTACTAGGGGGGGTATGACACTATTCCTTTTATTGTGATTGTTTGACCAAAATGACCCATTTCTTTCCCATGAAAAAGACTGATGGTGCTATTGAGGTAGCCAAATTATTTGCAAGGGAAATCTTTTGCTTGCATGGTATGCCAGAGAGTATTGTTTCTGATAGGGATTCAAAGTTCACATCTAATTTTTGGCAAGCTACATTTAAATCCATATGAATTGAACTTAAAATGAGCATAGCATTTCACGTGCAAATAGATGGGGAAACTAAAATAGTGAACTGTTTTCTGGAAGATATTCTTAGAATGTATGTCAATGAGAAGAAAACCAATCGGTTTGATTATTATCTTTAGTTGAGTTTTCTTACAATTCCTTATGGCATAGCTGAATCCAAATGACTCCCTTTGAAGTTGTATGTGGACAAAATTGTCATTCACTAGTAAATTTGTCTGATTCTGAGAACAAAGTTGAGATTTCAAAACAAATGCTTGAGAGAATGGATGAAGAGGTCAAACACATCAGACGTTATATTAAAAGAGCATAGGATAGACATAAACATTACTATATGATAAGCACCATAGTTTTTGAGAATTCAAGTTGGGTGACATGGTATCTTTGAAAATCATTCCTAAGAAAAGTAATTTCATTCTTGGAAGAAATGCAAGGCTCTTACCTCATTTTGTAGGAGTTTTCGACATCCTTAAGCTAGTGGGAGCATTGGCTTACCAGCTTGAATTACCTAAGAACATCAAAGTACATCCTCTTTTGCATGTGAGCGTATTGAAAAACTATGTTTCTAATCCTTCTCATGTGTTGTAGGACACATCTAGAATTCAAGAAGATGGAACGTTGAAGGTTGAACCTCAACTTGCTTTGGATAGACAAACAAAGCAACTTAGGAACATAACAATAGTAGAAATTTCAGTAAAATGGGATATATATCCTATAGAGCATGCTACTTGGATAGATTTAGATTCACAAACTACTGAGTTTCCTTCTTTTAAACTCTGATGACATAGTTTTTCAAAGAGGAGGAAATTGTGTTGCTTCATATTTTTGTGTATATAACTTTTTAGTTCTGTGAGTAGTCATTTGTGGAATTTTTTCATGTCCATTTTTAGGTTTGAAAATCCTAACAGACGATTTTAATATAATGAATTTAAAAAATATATACATATATGCATGGGAGTTGTGTGGAGGGTTTGCAGGTTTAAAGGAAGTTCCACCTTTGCAAGTTCGTAAAAAGGGCCCAGATGAAGGAATTAGCCTTGGGAAGAAGTGATTTGTTTGAAAGGAGATAAAGTGTATTTCTATGATTAGAATGATCCAAGAATGCGGCAGGATAGGCACGAAGGGAAAGACAAGCAGGTTAAAGTGGGAAAAGAAGCTAGAAGTGGGAAAAAGTAGGTCGCAGCTTCCCACGACAAAAAATAAGTCACTTTTGATCCAAAACTTAGATTGAGGCACTCATTTTTTTGCTAGAAAGCTGAGATTGAGATATACATTTTACAAAAGAGGTTGAAATCAAATCTAGGTATATATTAAGTTGAAAACTCAAAATACTCAGAGCAAGCAAGGTAGCATATTTGAGAAGCTTTGAATTGAGAGTGAGAGTGATAATGCAAGTGAGAGTGAGATTCATCTTCGATTTATCATTGTATCATCTTTAATGAGAGTGAGATTCATTACAACACCTTGATGTGAGTGAGAGTGAGACTAGCTCAAGGTTGGTCGAGTAATTCAAGCTCTGTACATGGAGTACTGTGTCTCCAAAATTGATTTTAAGCAAATTTCACTCAATAAAAATTCTCTCTCTATTGTATTTCAATTTCCTATTTCTCTATATAAATTCAATATTGATTTCAAATTATGGAGTGCCATACTAACTCTCTTTCACCTCTGCTCTACTTTGCTCCACGCTCCCTCCTCTAACTCTCATCCACTCATCTACTCCCTTGCTCACTGGCTCCACTACTCACCCACTCTTTTTACCATGCCTCTTACTACTATCCCCCTTGATGCAACATGGTCCCAATTTTCTTTTACTTCTCGTATAAGGTCATTGCGCTGCACTCGTTAGGACTTGAAATAGTGGCACTCTTCTGCATCTCATTGTTCCCTCCATCGATTCTCCCAGATCTGCATGTCACCACCTTGGATATGGCATGCACAACTCAAGCATCTATGGTTATGCTTTTGCGGATTTTCTAGAGATAATGAGAAGGCTAAGGATTTTTAGAGCAAAAATCTCTCATCTTGTTGGGGGCAGCGTATTCTGAGTCCCATATTTGTGCAATGTGCAAAGTTTTTGCCCTCTCCATCATCTTCTCCATCGTCTTCCCTAGAAATTTGAATGTATGAAGTTGGCTGGCCTTTGTGAGTATCACAAACTGGCAATACTTAGTTGAACAAATATCCTCTTGCAATCAACAATTTTCCATATTGAGAAATATCCTCTTGCTTAACAAGGCTCATAACCACCACCAAGCAATGGATGAATGGTTATCCTCAATGGATGTAGTCTTTTGGCCTCTAAGTCTCTCAGCAATTGCTGAGTTTTTATAAATGTAATCTCTTTTGTTCAATTTTTTCTCCATGAGGCTTTTGTCGTGCATCACATTTGAATTTCACTGTCATAAGCAACTTTGCATGTGCTTGTCTCTCATGTTTGATCTTGCCAATATAGAGATGAAGTTCAGAGCTTGCAATGAAATCTTGAGCTCTAAAGCCTAGTTATACATAGCTTTCTACATGTTTGAACCGAGAAATGAAATGGATGTAGCACCAACCAATTCCATAGCCTCGTTGTGAAAGACAACAAACGGCTGGCTACTTCACGACAAGCTACCTCTATAACTCATTCCATGATGACCTCTAAATATCCATCAAAGTGTGACTCAAGCTTGGCTGAGAATGTAGAAAATAGACTCAAAGGGCAACAATACAAAACTACATAGCTAAACTGACTTAACATGCAGGGAAAAAGAGCAACATTTGGTCAATGTAAGAAGTTCTTTATAAGACTCAGCAAGAGCTCTACCTGGGAAGGTTTGGTCTATGGATCTGCACAAAATAGCACCTAAGAGCTCCAATTGAAAGGCCACTTGAAATTGACAGAAGAAGGAAAATGTTGAACCTTTCAAGAGTAGCTAAAATGTAGTTGTCTACAATCTGTGAGGAAGAAATGCTAGGTTCTGTTGCAAAAGAAGAAAGCATGTCGATGATTTGTATTCACAAAATCCCAAACCTTTTGCGAAAAGACAAGACTAAAAGCCACATCAGCATTAAGGTTTCAATGCTTCTTTCATAAAAGCCACACTCTTATCTATACCATTCTCATTTCTAAGGTGAAAGGTCATTTTATCTCCGTCCTTCTCCCTAAAGTGGGAAATAATTCATAACTCTTTCATCCTAATAGGCACACCTATTTCAAAGGAAAGAGTTAGAAAGTGAAAAAGATTGAGATCAAGGAAGGTGAAAGAGCAAGATGAAAAGGTGAGATCATGAATCAACAAAGCGAGAAAACATTCAAGAATCCAAGAATTCAATGAAATATCAAGAAAATGGCCATCATACTTTTCTTTGGATAAAGCATTTTGCTATAATATCTAGAAATTTCTCATTTTTAAAATGATGACCCTAGAATGAGAGAAGACAATCAAGGAGAGAGAGAGAGAAGTGATAGAAAAGGAAAAGAGATTATGGAAGAGGAAACACATGAGGAATCACATAATGAGATGGAAGAGGATAATATGGAAATGGAGGACGTTCACTACGGTGATTACAAAATTCCATATTTAGAATTCATTAAACGTGAAACTTGAACATAGAATTTAGAAAAGTAGTTAGGGAAAATTAATGACACATTAAAAACCCTAACTGAAGCCATATAAGCTAGCTAATTCTCAATCAATAACTCCTATGCCGCATCAATGACTCCTCCTAGTCAAGTTCAGAGGTCCACCTCTTGATTTAAAGCAACCTCTAACATACTTAAGGACGCGAAACCACCAATTTTCAATGGGCAAGAAAAACAAGACAACAAGGACATGATTAATAAATTCTTACAAAAATGGCAAGACTTCCATCAACTTAGGCATACCTCTCCAGAAAATCAAGTCCTGGAGCCCTTGGAAAAAAGGCTTACAAATGGTGGATGAGCCTCACGGAAAATGATAGGATTCCTAGATATTGGACTGAACTTGAACAAGCCTTCTTAAAAGTGTTTTTACCTGAAAATGAGCTAGAAAGTGCATAGGAGGCTTGGGACAATTGTACTATGGGTAAGAACCCTCTAGTCTAGTACATAGCAAACTATAGGGAGGAAATCCTTAAAACACTATATTAGAGAATTTGGGAAAATCCCAATTCCCACGAAATAAAATATAGTCACTTCAAAAGTAAAATTTGATGTTTTTTATTGAAACATTAGCTCCATTGAGGACCCAAGTTTCAATTATGTTGGGGGAGACTAGACCATGCACAATACTTTCCCAATTCCTAGAAACCCAAGCAAAAATCTTCTGTATGTTGCTATGGCAAAAGGCCTTAATAGATGTGAACATGGCTCCATGGCCAAAACACTTGTTGATTTACTAGTGAAAGAAAGATGTTTGTTGTTTTGTATGCATCGAAACCACAAAGAAAAACCAATTTATAGATGTTGCGTTAGGAAGATTCATTGGAGTAAATTAAATTAGAGTATTGATATATGCAATAGGGTTGTTATAGATCTTTGACATCCATCATATAAATGTGGTCTTCAAAAACAAAATTAAACTTGCAACAACTGTCAATTTTTATTTGGTATATTAGATGTATAAAATTAATGTCAAATGCTTATGTTTCTATGTTGATAAATTGCAGTATTGACATATGCAATAGGATTATGGTAGAGCTTTGACATCCATCATATAAATGTGGTGTTCAAAAACACCGTTCCATCACAATAGAGCTCATGAAACTCTCCATCACAATAGAGCTCATGAAACTCAGAGACATGGTCTTGATAAAAACCTTTTTTTAAATTGCTTTCTTGTACTAAATATAATCAAAACCATTGACACATAGCCAATTTTCACCACATTGTTTAACATAATCATTAACAATTCCATACTAGTATTCATACTCACAAAGTAGCTCATCTCCGAAGGAGATATCCTTTATGGTTTGCACAGTAATGTACCCATGGGCACTCAAATTTCCTTGTGACTTTTGAGCCCAAGGTGGTAGTTTAGGGATGTATACAAATATAACATTTGTTCTTTCTTTATAATACATTGAGCTATTTATATATCCAGCAATGTTTCCATACAATACATCTCCCACAATACATTTCACATCTGTCAATGGCTCAATGAATGGATCTTCAAACATTCCATAAGTCTTCATCCTTGGGAAAAACTTGAGGAGAGATCTCCAAGTATCATAATCATACTTTGGACCATTATATACCATCAAATCTTGTTTTTTCTTGATGCTCGTATGTACAAAAAGACCATATCCTGCCCCAGGTATTGTTGATTTCTTTACTTCATAATGGATGCCATTCATTTCGAACACGTGCTCAATGGGTATGGGCAATTTATGTTTCCATAAGCCATTGGATGCAGGATCAAAATTTGTAATAAGATAGCTCTTCAACTTTTCAGGACAATCTGCAACACCTATCATATGTTTAAAATCAAAGAATCATTCTTTTAGTGGAGGAATACAAACTCACATCATAAAGCACATAGCATTTTTTGGACAAGGTACTAACTCAACGTCTATTAATTCTTTCACAAAACAAATTGAAACATAATGTTTTGAAAATCGAATCTAACCAAATAGTGTCCAAATATAAATCAGAATGTAGGTACAAATGTTTTAGTTGAGCATTTGTGTTTGCAACTCTAATTAACAAGATCACTCACATTCCCTAAGGGTTGTCTATACAATAAAATCGAATCAAGTTGGCTAAGAATGCCCTTGCAGCATCGGCAGTGATTCCCCTTTCCTTGCATCCAAGAACCATAGCAAAGCGTTTTGCCTCACTATCTTTCAATGGCCCCATTTTGGCAATTTTTCCTAGCATGCATTCTTCCTCTTCATTCAATGTAACATGTTGAGCATGCACCATACTTCTTGTAGTAGGACAAGTCCCTCTCACTCTAGTTTTGGTTATAGGTGAAGTAATACCTTTCTCTGTGTCTTTTTTTGAACTACGAGTAGACATATGAGATTCGACATTCATCCTTTCGAGAACTTCTTTGTTTTTTTCTTTGAATTCAAGGATCACTGGTTGAAAATAATAGAACATATCATGCCCTTCGACAATCGGAGCTTGACCAAATCTGTTAGAAGAGATGGCACTGCGCACATCTACTGCATCATCTAGCATCTGTAGGTATGGTAATAACTCATGAAGCAAAATAGAATCACCACAATCTATATCAAATTTTGTAGGGAAAATGCAATTTTCTGCTGAATTAACACAACCCGTGTAAGGCGAAACATCAATGAACACTGTTCTTGCTGGTTTGCATTCCTCTTTAAAACAACACCACACTCTCATTAATGGTTTAAACTCCGCTTCCACATTCATCCTATCTGGTCGAATGATTCTACTCTTTGTATGCTTGTGGCATGCCATCGCACCCCAAACCATGAAGAAATGTAACTTTCTGTTAACATGATGCTCCAAAGTGTCCAGCATGTGTTGCACCATGCCCTTTTCTCCTCCAGTGGACCAAATGCCAACATGGTAGTGATCGAGCAACCATTGTAGAAACTCTAAACACCCAGGACGGAGAACAAGCCAATGCTTCCCATTGTGCAAGCTCATATGTTTATTTGACTTTGAAAAACAATGCTCGAGCAATAACCCTTTCAAATCTATTATCACTGCTAGTCTTATTTTTGTTATCACCTCTTTTGACATTATTTCTGAGCGTGACATTATGTCTTCTCCTTTACCTTCTAAGATTTCTTCCTGCACCTTGGCTTTATACAATGACATTGCATCTTCTCCTTTACCTTCTAAGCTTGCATTCACATTTGTCAATGGAACATTAACTGCAGACATTGCATCCTCAACATTTTCAATCAACCATGTTGAGCTTGGAACTTGCATGCTAATGTTCAAATTAGGCACATAATGAATCATTGGATCAGGTGTCACATGTACAGGCAATGCTTCTAGCGATGTGAAATTGAGATGGCCAATATCTGTTGATAAACAAGGAAATGAAATTCATAAGTAAAAACAAACTGAAGATTGAGATGGAAAACCAAATTGTCAAACTTTAGGTTGTGTGCTCTCAATGCAATTTCTATTCATGTTTTTCTTTTTCAAAACAAAATTGGAATACTAAAATAAAGAAAGCATTCATGTTCATATGCTTAGTATACCCCCTAAAGTTGTTGAATCTATACCCTTTCAAGTTATTTTAATCCCCAAAATTACATATCCTTACAATGCCAAAAACCTTTGCGTAATAGATAGAGTGGAGTCCAACATTATCTAGCATTGCCCGAGTGTTCCCACTAAGAAAATATTTGGCCAAGCAGCCAAAACATATTTGAGCATTCATATGAAGTGAATAAGGATGGAAACAACAATTTACACTAATTCATTCATCACGATCAAGACTCAACACACTTTTTAACATTTATGAACTCGTAAATAAATTTGGATGTGTATCACACTCCAAAGGTATTACAACATGCAAACACATCTTTTCATGAAATATAGAAAATTAAACATATTCAAGAATACATATGAATGTTTGAATTATGGCAATGAGATAGAAGAAATTTCCAAGAAATATTAAAAGATCTTTGGAACAAAATTAATACATCATATGGAGAATATAGCAAGATAACATATGGAAAACACGAACACCATATAAAAGGACAATTTCAAGGACCTGTTGCTTCCTCTTCTGTTTCCCAAAACTTTGAAGCGTGTTTTTGTAAATGCTCACGCTGCTCTTCATTGAAGGGTTGAAGCTCTTTTTGTCCTAGTATGGTATCAATTTCTTTATCCCCTCCACCTTCAATTGTATCATCTTCTTTTGGCACCCCCTCTATTGCCAATATTGGTTCTTGCAAGCCAGCCCATTGTCGAATTTCATGATTACTGTAAGCATACGTGCAACATATACTTTCAACCTTTGCCAACTCCTCATAAGTCTCAACAACTGAAACAACACGCCTCTTACAAGAAAGAGACTCTATTGCAGCAAGCCCCTCAGAGAACAAGTCCAATACATACTCATCTTCTCGACAGAAACCCATGATCATGTCTTTCATGATACTTGAACGTTTTCTTTTCAAGGACAATTCAATGTCAAATTCATCATCATCATCCTCGTCATCATCATCCTCATCACCTGATTCTTCTGCACCACTTGATTTTTCATATTTTTCATCTGCAACATATATTGATGGCTTACATTGTGCATTGGTATAGCGCTCAATATCATTGAAATGCTTTTCCTTGCTTACCAATACACAGGCAATTAAGCCATCCATAGATCCAGTGACAAAGATATCTGCAGTTTCAAAATTAAGGCAACCGAAGTGTATTTTATATTTTCCGCATGTCTTATTTAATGCATTCTTCAAACATGATACATGGTCCATGGTCAAGAACACCACAAGAAGGAATTGCACTGGGGGAGAAGCGATTGTCATCAAGCTTTTCAACAAACACTCAAAGCGATCCTCATTCCAATTTCTACTTCTGCTTGGTCCATACATTACATCCAAAAAGGCAACCCCTATTGCCATTGGCTCTTGGTACACATTATGTATAAATTCCATTCCCTCCATGTTTGAACCAACTGTGTAGAACCTCCAAGGCCGGGTGGAATTCGGTCCATGACTTGCACCTTCACTTTGTCCCATAATCCACCTCAGATACCCCTTTGCAGCATCAGGCAATGGTGGAGTCTCCTTGCCCTGTTGAAGCTTCACTTTTAACCATGAGTCAGAGCAACCACGAATCCGATGATACAATTCTGGAGTAATTTTAAAATGTAATCTGCACTCATCCCAATTTTTTAACATTAAAGAAGGCCGTTCTGCGGATATAAACATATAAAGTTCTTCTTGTAGTGCAGCATCTCTCTTGATCTGCATAGCTCGTCCTTCAATATCAAGAATCATGGCATCCGTCTTTGTTTTAGCTATGACTACTCTACCTTCCTTAATGTCATTTTGAATTTGACCAATTTGATCATCACTCAATCCACGCAAGCATCTAAACATTGAGACTGTGGGTTGCCTACGGCATTTTCCATCTTGTGAATATTTGCCTGCAATGTAATCCTCAAGGATGGAGATCCAACCATCATAAATGGCATCGCTTGTGATTATCATATGTACATCCTTCGTGGCAAAGCTATTGCCCAATGTTACCTTGCCAGTGTCAATGAAAGCCTGCAAAATATATGAATCCATTAGAATGTAATAATTATGAAACCGACTTGTAAAAAATGATTCATAATTAAAATCTGTACTTACATCCCAATTCTCACGATCTGGATGTCCTTTTGCAAGCCCTTGTTGTGCTTTCTTGGGTCTGTTAAAGAGAATCCATTGTCCCCTCACCTGCTTAAGCATATCAATGTATGGAGATTGTCTCAAGATATTTTGAGACTCCAGGTTTGCCATCTTTGATATCTCCACACAAAAGCGTGCGGGGCAATTCACTACAATCCTCGCCTGGCGGGTGCGGTAGTAGTTCTTTCTTTGGGCCGTGCTGTTATCATCATTAGATGTGAATATTTTAGCAGCATATATTGAATGTTGTCCAGATAGTATCCAGTAGTGGCACTTGGTTAAATCCTTTTTATCTACCCTTTCCAGGGGCTGCTTTGTTTCAGGATTGAAAGGCATTAAATCCGCTACAGCAGCAGGAGGCCTAGAGTTATAACCGAAGTCTGCAGCAAGCTTCTCCACATGCTCTTTGTTCAACCCTCTATATACATAGCTTGGAGGAGCTTTTTGACATCTTGTAACTGGAATTGAAAATGTTGCATGCAACCCGAATGGGTAGTATTTTTCATATTCCACCAAGCCTGATGGTTTCTTTTGCCCTTTTTTTCCTATGACCTTTCCACTTGGCTCCAATTCACTACCACTGCTTCTTTCCACAACTGCTAGCATACCCTCTGGAGGTGTTCCTTCTTGTGGTACATCAACTATAGTTAGCTTTCCTTTCTTTGCCCCTTCTCCGCTACCACCTGGTGCTTGAACCACAGTCGATTTTCCTTTCTTTGTTCCTTCCCCACTATCTTCCCCACTCTTACGCTTCTTTAATGTTGCTGAAACTTTGCGATATGATTCAATGATTGTTGTCACTGTGTCAATTTCATTTCCATCAATTGATTCAACACTTATCCAGCCTCTTGAGTGCATGTTGTCATCTACATCAGACTTCATACGAGATGCTTCATAATCGTTGGGATCCAAGAGAAACTTCTTATTTTGATTTATAATGATCAACAATCCAATATCTCCCTCTTTTCCAACCACATCTTCAGTGATTTGATGTACCGATCCAACACAAGTGTATGCACTTTTATTAGGTAACAAAACAAATAAGTGAACTCGTGTCAACTGTGCTCCCTCAATACTATATATGTCAAAGTACCAAGGTATGCTTTTTTCTGCAAATCCACTTATAACTTTCTCAACCTTCTTCACATTTGTGTCTTTCCTATAAAAAAAATCCAAGCAATATACAAAGTATCATCTTTATAATCTTTAATGTTAGACAAAACACATTATCGATAAACATATCTGAAATAGAATCTAGAATTGGACACTAGACATAGTAGTAGATTTGGAAAGCACCAGATTCTAGGGAGATTTGGCCGTGCGGCCAAATCTTATGGGCTTCTTTTAAAGCACTGGAACGGGAGGTTTGGATGTGTGGCCAAATCATATGGGCTTCTTTCAAAGCACCAAAGTTTGGGGAGATTTGGCCTTGTTTCCAGATCTTGTGGGCTTCTTTCAAAGCACTAGGGTCTGGAGAGATTTGGCTGTGCAACCAAATCTTGCTAGCTTCTTTCAAATCAGTCAAATCTTTCTAGCTTCTTTTAAATCACTTAGGTTTAGGGAGATTTGGCCGTGCGGCCAAATCTTGCTAGCTTCTTTCTAATCACGAGGGTCTATGGAGATTTGGTCGTGCGGCCAAATCTTTTCAAAGCACCAGGGTTTGGGGAGATTTGTGTGCAGTCAAATCTTGCTAGCTTCTTTCCAATCACAAGGGTCTATGGAGATTTGGCCATGCAGCCAATTCTTTTCAAAGCACCAGGTTTAGGGAGATTTGGCCGTGTGGCCAATTCTTTTCAAAGCACCAGGTTTAGGGAGATTTGGCCGCAGCCAAATCTTTTCAAAGCACCAGGGTTTGGGGAGATTTGCGTGCGGTTAAATCTTGCTAGCTTCTTTCCAATCACAAGGTTCTATGGAGATTTGGCCGTGCAACCAATTCTTTTCAAAGCACCAAGTTTAGGGAGATTTGGCCGTGCGGCCAATTCTTTTCAAAGCACCAGGTTTAGGGAGATTTGGCCGTGCAGCCAAATCTTTTCAAAGCACCAGGGTTTGGGGAGATTTGCGTGCGGTCAAATCTTGCTAGCTTCTTTCCAATCACAAGGTTCTATGGAGATTTGGCCGTGCGGCCAATTCTTTTCAAAGCACCAGGTTTAGGGAGATTTGGCCGTGCGGCCAATTCTTTTCAAAGCACCAGGTTTAGGGAGATTTGGCCGTGCGGCCAATTCTTTTCAAAGCACCAGGTTTAGGGAGATTTGGCCGTGCAGCCAAATCTTTTCAAAGCACCAGGTTTAGGGAGATTTGGCCGTGCGGCCAAATCTTGCTAGCTTCTTTCTAATCACGAGGGTCTATGGAGATTTGGCCGTGCAGCCAAATCTTTTCAAAGCACGAGGGTTTGGTGAGATTTGTGTGTGGTCAAATCTTGCTAGCTTCTTTCTAATCATAAGGGTCTATGGAGATTTGGCCGTGCGGCGAATTCTTTTCAAAGCACAGGTTTAGGAAGATTTGGCCATGCAGCCAAATCTTTTCAAAGCGCCAGGTTTGGGGAGATTTGGCCGTGCAGCCAAATCTTTTCAAAGCACTAAGTTTTCAAAGCACAAAGGTTTGGGGAGACTTGGCTACGATGTGAAATCTTTCTAGCTTTTTATAAGTCACAAGGGTTTAGGGAGATTTGACTGTGCAGCTAGCTTCTTTCTCATCACAAGGGTCTAGGGAGATTTGGCCGTGCGGCCAAATCTTTTCAAAGCAGCAAGATTTGGGGAGATTTGGTTGTGATGCCAAATCTTTCTAGCTTCTTTTAAATCACCTAGGTCTAAAGAGATTTGGCCATGCGGCCATCTTGCTAGCTTCTTTCTAATCACGAGGGTCTAGGGAGATTTGGCCATGCGGCCAAATCTTGCTATCTTCTTTCTAATCATGAGTGTCTAGGAAGATTTGGCTATGTGGACAAATCTTTTCAAAGCAGCAAGGTTTAGGAAGATTTAGTTGTGATGCCAAATCTTTATAGCTTCTTCAAATCACCAAGGTCTAGGAAGATTTGGCCGTACGGCCAAATCTTGTATGTTTTGAAAGAAGCCAAGAAGATTTGGCCGCATGGCCAAATCTCCCCATTTAAAATTCAAAATTCAAATCTTAAGATTCAAATTTCAAATCTGAAAATTTCAAATTTCAAAATTCAAAATCTTAGATTCAAAATTTAAAATTCAAAATTCAAAATTGAAATTTTGAATCTTAGATACAAAATTCAAATTTCAAATTTCAAGAGCTGAAAGTCAAATCATATAATAAAGACCCTACTTTCAAATCACACTTCAAGATTCCTACTTTTACAAGACTCTTTCTTTCAAATCGTGGTGTTTCGAAATGGAAAAAATGGAGAAGATGCAAGAATTAGGTACACTTTCGATTTCTTTCATTTTCTTACTTGGATGATTGAGTAGCCATTGTTGTTCGTGAGCTTGTGCTATTTGGATTTCAATCAATTGTGGACAGTGTTCTCGTTATTCTCAGTGTCGGATTGAGACTCCACGTTTTGGCTCCTATCCTATCTCTTGTCTTGCAACAAATCCTATCTCCTTCATATCGGTGTAGTCCTTCTACAAGCTCTTCGGTGGTGATCCTTCTGAAGCGGCTGCTCAGTGTCTCCTCATTAGGGAAGATCTAGAGGGACGGAGAGGAGTAACGTGGAGCGTGAGCGAGCTTCCGTCGGAGGGAGGAGGAGAGCAAAGCATGAGCGGAAGAGGAACCGTGAGAAGGAGGAGCAGCAGCGGGAAGAAGAGCGGCTTGGAGAAGGAGCAGAAGCAGCGAGGGGTTTGGAGAAGGAGCAGAAGCGGCGGTTTGGAGAAGGAGCAGGAGCGACGACGACGACGACGGAGCAGAAGCGGCGACGACGAGGGGGAACCCAAAAACAGGAGGGGGAACCCAAAATAGGAGGGGCGGGAAGAGAAGGAGCAATCCCCCCCAAAAAAGCATGTTTTGGGGGGAAGGAGCAATCTACCCAAAAGCTTGTAGAGCAAAAAAAAAAAAAAAAAAAAAAAAAGACCTCTTTCTAATCCAACTATTGTGTGTGGAATCTATGGAGAGTTGAATTGGTAATGGAAGTTTAAAACTTACATAGTTAAGTACACATTGTTAGGACAAAACTGGGATGGGGAGCCTCCCGGGACCTCTCATTTTGACATAGTTTTGAACTTTTTTACTTGCAATTAGCTAAGCAAGGGTGGAGGAGTGTTTTTCAAGAACTACCCCATCTAAGACGTTGTCCTAAAGCTCTCAAACCACCCTACGTACACATTGGAGATCTAGGAAGGGAGAGAACAAGGTGAGCCTAGCACTTGATCCCCCATGAAGACGAATTCAATTCCTTCTCATAGGTTTACTTTTTATGCTTGGTTTAAAAGGTTTGTTTAGCTTTGCCTTTTAAAGTTTTGGTTTTTTAATAGTTTTAGATTTTCTAGTTTGCTTTTAAAGTAATAGTATGATTTTAAAGTGTAATAGTGTGAATCATGAAAAGCATGTACGATTTTTTTGAAAGTAGGATCTCTAGATTTGAATTTCAAAATTTGAAACTTGAAACTTGAAATTTGAATTTTTTATTTTAAATTTTGAATTTTGAATTTTGAATTTCGAACTTTAAATTTTAAATTTTAAAATCTGGATTTTCAATTTTTAAATTTAACGTTTGAAGATTTGTCCATGTGGCCAAATCTTCCTAGTGATTTGAAAGAAGATTTGGCCATGTGGCCAAATCTTCCTAGTGATTTCAAAGAAGCTAGCAACATTTGGCAACACGGCAAAATCTTCCCAAACCCTAATGCTTTGAAAGATTTGGCCACATGGCCAAATCCCCCAGAACCTGGTGATTTGAAAGAAGCATGCAAGAGGAGGTTGCACGGCCAAAACTCTCCATACCCTAGTGCTTTGAAAGAAGCCTACAAGATTTGGCCACATGACCAAATCTCCCCAAGTTTGAAAGAACGCCACAAACAAATCTTCTTAGTGCTTTGAAAGAAGTCACCAAGGTCTCGAAGGATTTGGCCGTGCATCCAAATCTTGCTAGCTTCTTTGAAAGCACCAAGGTCTGAGCAGATATGGCCGCGTGGCCAAATCTTATTGCTTCTTTCAAAGCACTACTGTCTTAGGAGATTTGGCCATGTGGCCAAATCTTTTTGGCTCCTTTCAAAGCACCAGGGTCTGGGGAGATTTGACCATGTGGCCAAATCTTGTGGGCTTCTTTCAAAGCACC
Organism: Dipteris shenzhenensis; assembly: GCF_047967505.1. Lineage (NCBI taxonomy): Eukaryota > Viridiplantae > Streptophyta > Polypodiopsida > Gleicheniales > Dipteridaceae > Dipteris > Dipteris shenzhenensis. The sequence goes on from NC_141620.1 coordinate 26,847,069, forward strand.
AAGGTCTAAGTAGATTTGGATGTGTGGATAAATCTTGATGGCTTCTTGAAAGCACCAGCGTCTCGGGAGATTTGTTTGTGTGGACAAATCTTGCTATCTCCATTTCAAAGCACCATGGTTTGTGAAGATTTGGCCATGTAGCCAAATTTTGCTGCCTAAAATTCAAAGCACCAAGGTTTAGGAAGATTTGGTCTTGCAATGAAATCTTGTAAAGCATTTTCATCCTAAGTCACACCATCAGAAATCAATATTGAACTATAACAAATGCTATGTACTATGCAGGTGCCACATTGAAAGTGGGGGTTAAAGTCAACTTGCTTGTCAGTGGAAAGATTGTTGCCATTGGGACAATATTCTCTACATCACATGATGACATGTGCCAAGGTGTGCCCTTGGGGGAAAACAATGTATCAGTGGCGATCGATATTTGTATGGATGAAAGTGCACTTCTTCCATTTCCTACAATGGATGCATTCTTAGTCTATGAGGCTTTGGGTAGTGTTGTTCGTTGGAAAGCACGATCAATGAGTTGTGTGGACAATGTCAATGGAGCTATTGTACCAATGAATGATATAACATCAGATACCATTGACGTTGAACCTCTATGTGAATATGATGAGTTTTCCATTCGAGAATCATGGAAGGACAAGAAAGTCTTAATATGGGATGAGCAGAAAACCAAGAGCATTGCAGAGGGTGTTGTTTTGTATGTCTACCCATTTGAACCTATAAATTTTGAGATGCTTGGTGAAGGTAATCTAGGTGTGGGAATTGAAAAGTATCATAGTGATGTATCAAGCATCGATACCATCCACTTAATAAAATGGCCCATTGCACAAATAACCTTTTTAGATGGAACTTCATTAAGAATCGATGACACCATGAATTCTTCAAGTGGTTTTGGGAAAAAGCACATGGAAGATGAGGACCCAATGGAAAAATCCACAAAAAAGAGGCGTTATTGCATGATAAAGAGAAAAGCTAAAAAACATGGCATGCCATTAGCATCATCTAGACTCACAAGGGATGCAGTCATAAAAGTATCGATGATTGATTGTTGTAAACAAAATTGTTGTCAATTTGCCGATCGTCAAATGATATCCAAATTACGCATAGAGTATTGGGGCCAAAGTTTGGAGGCTCGCACCAATTATGTATATGACACTCTTGGGGTTGCTTGTCGAAAAGATGACAATGGGTAGTTCAAATATGTCTTTTCATTGAATGGTATTCAAGTTTGTTGTAGAGCATGGTATGAAATGCATGGTATTCCAAAAACAACATTTTATCGATACAGGGAGCAATTTGAAATTGGTATACGAAGGTGCATACATGGTAATAAAGGAATCGTGCGGAGAGGTTGGGACCACACAGAACTGGGTAGAGCCATAATCCAAGATTTTGTGGATAACAATTCTGAGCGTATGCCACACAAAAGTAGAACACTTCAGGATGGATCAAGGGAAACACAGTTGGTGATACCGGATGTATACAAGCAGGTTGATATTCTCTATGAAGTTAACATGCAATTAAAGCATAGTTTGGGTTGTAAAGAGATGTCAACTTCCACATTCAACCGCATATGGAACTCTGAATTCAAGCATGTAACTTTGTCAAAAACAAGTGAATTCTCTAAGTGTGGTTTATGTAGTGCAATCAAGGCTCAGCTTGCAGCGACAAAATGCCAAAATGAACGTAATAAGTTGATGGAAGATAGAAGAAAACACATGTTACAACAAAAAAGTTGTAGAAATGTGTACTACACTTGGCGCAGATTTTCTGAAATGTATCCTCAGACATACTTGTGCATTATCCATGATAAGATGGACCAAAAGAAGACAGCCATCCCTAGATTACGCAATCGTTCAAAGGACACAGACAAGTCCTTTCAGCTCCCAGTGGCTTTGACTGGCATGATAACACATGGACATGGTCAAGGACGTTATGGTCACTTTTCTTTATCCTTGTGGCCGTCGGATCCTAACTTCACGATTGGTTCATTGGCTTTGTGTTTGAGAAATCTTGAAAGATTTGATAACCATGCACTTGGAGATTTAGTACATGATGGGATGCCCAGGTCTGACAACGCTCTGCTAAATGCACTAACCTCAAGAGAAGCATTGGATTCTCACTATGTTTCTAATGGCAAGCAACAACTTCATCTTGGAGCAGTGGGTGGAACATTCAAAGACCTTGGACTTGGAAGTTCCCATCAAGAAAATCCTTATAAGAAACTACCCGAACACCTATTGTTGCAGTTGGATAATTGTGGTTCTGAAAACAAGAATAGGTACTTGTTTGCATACCTATCATTACTTGTTGCTCGAGGGATTTTCAAGTCAATTCAATTGGGATTCTTGATGGTTGGGCATACACATGAGGATATTGATGCAATGTTTAGCAGGTTTTCAGAGAGGTTAAGAACTAGCCAAACATTGACATTTGCACATCTCATGGATACTTTTAGACAATGTGAGGAGTCTTCTCCAACGCCATTTTTGGTAACGGAAGTCCCTGATTTCAAGAGCTATGTTGATGGATGCCTATGCGATGGGAAAGATTCTTTAGTGGGACACTCAAAGCCTCTCCAATTTCGGTTCTTTATGCGAAATGAAGTTCCTATCATGCAATATAAAGTGCATCCACGATCATTAGATTGGCAACCAAGTGAAGGTGGCATTGAGTTGTGGAAGAGACATCCGGATGGTCATCCAATGCTACCAAGTGGAGAGCCGCCTTATGTAACCATGTTCAAGTATGTGAAGGATCACTTAGATGTGATAGTTGGTATCAAGGAGTATGTACGCTTTTGGGAAAAATGGGCACACCTGCAAGGTCCAGATGCATCTTTCACAAAGTTTTACAAGCCAGTAGTGAAGTACTGGAAGAACATGATTGATGAGCTTGATAAACCAAACAATAGTGTAGAGGGCATGTACGAGAGATTTTGGCCAAAGACGCAACATATTGATTGTGTGCAAGTATTTGATAATGAAAACGATGAGTTTCAAGGAATTGAAGAGTTGAAGGATCATTACTGTGGACCTCAAAGGAAAAAGCCAAAACAATCATTTGATCCAATGGTTGATGTACAAAAAGGACACTTTCTTTTGGTCCGACCAGCAGAAAAAATTTACCCAATTTGGCTAGGCATTGCTCAAACTGATGTACAAAAGGATAATAAATCTAAAAATTTCAAGAAGGTTTTCATACAATATTGGGCACCTATACACAAAAGACACAATGCAGAAATTGAGGAGGTGTATGCAGATTGTTGGAACAAGATTTGGATGTGCAATAAAGGTGATCCTCCACGTTGGGAATCTGTTGATGCTATTGTATGGTCATGGGTTCCAAAATGTAACCTCTCAAAGAAGGTTTCCTCGAAGAGCAGCAACCTCCCCATCAAGGTGAAGATACCAACCATTGCACGCAAGCGAGCTTTATCCAATTTGGCTCATAGAACAGATTCTGACTTTGATGCTGACTCCACAATGGAGTGAAGGTACTTGAAAAGCATGACTTTTTTTTCCTTGCACAAGAATAATTTATTTGAATACTGACAAATATTTGGAAGGTATGACATTGATCTTTTTTCTTTATCTTTTTTTTTGCAGACCATTGCTTTGTGGTTGCAAGTTTTGCACACTTGACAAAAGATCAAGGACTAGTGTTGCATTCTTACTTTTTCTCCAACTAAACTAAAATGGTGTTTTTGAACACCACCTTTTTTTGAGAAGAGGCAAAAAATGCTTCATTAAACTCAAACATATGATGTTTTTTTCTCGGCTAATGCAGAACAGGCACACTCCAAATTGTGAATTTCATATACACGGCCAAATCCAGGGAGAAAGTCAATGGAGTCCACTCAATGCATTGTAATTGTAACCCCTCAAAAAATACCATGCATTGGTCGAAACCTCAACATTTGACATTTTATTTATGTTGATGCAAACCATGCACATTTGCAAGATTTGGATGGACTCCCAAATCTATGGGAAAAATCAATGAAAAACATTGAATGTTACATAATTACAACCCCTCAAAAGTTCCCAAATTATCAGGAATTTCCCAAATTCTCTAATATGGTGTTTTAAGCTGAAAGAAAAAAAGGAGCAATTAAATATGCCCAAATATATGATGAGACAATGGGAAAATCCAAAGCTGGAACTCTAGAACAAACAAGTTTTGCGGGCCTAAGTGTTGAGAGAGAAGAAGAAGAGATGATAGACACACCAAATAGACTCCCAAAGACTAATTCATATTGATCACTAGTTACACATATATAGGTGAGACCTAGTTCAAGTTAGGGCAAGCTATATATATAGCTCTAACACCCCCACTCAAACAAAGGTCTCTAGCTACGGATGAAAAAACCCTTGGGGAGCACAAGGGAAAGACTCGAGCTCCTATATACAAGTATACAAGTTGATCATTTGTACAATTATTTACAAGTATGTAATGCAGGTGTGCATTTATATACAAAAGGTTACCCATAGGTGTGTTAATCTTGGAAGAGAGAAGCTGCAAGAACTCCAAGTTTTGATCGTAGCACTGTGAAGCGTGCCTCACTAAGTCCTTTAGTGAGAATATCTACAATCATCTGAGAAGTGGGACAATGTTCAATCATTATCATCCCTTTCTTCACTTCATGTCTAACATAATGGTAATGAATAGCAATATGCTTGGATTTGTTATGCTGAACATAGTCTTTAGCCAAACTTATGGCACTTTGATTATCACATCTGAGAGGAGTACTGGATGATGGAGGATGACCAATATCTGCAAGGAATTGTCATAGCCAAACCAATTCTCGAGCTGCTAGAGAAGCCGCTACATACTCAGATTCTGTGGTAGAAATAGCAACACAACATTGGTTCTTACTTGCCCAAGAGACCACCAAGCAACCATTGATAAAGAAGCAATCTATACCGCTTGTAGACCGCATAGAGAAGTGAGAGCTTGCCCAATCTGCATCTGTATATGCCAAAAGATCAAGAGACATCACTGAAGATGATTTTGTATGACATCGATTAGCTAATCCAAAATCAGAATTAGTGCATTTCAAACAATTTAGAACACGTTTTGCTCCAGACCAATGTTGCATTGAGGGAGCAGCATCTTGAATGAATATTGTTTGTCAAAGTAGCATAATTCCCTTGTGACGAAATAGCTAAACTTGAATACCAAGACATGAATGAATGTCACCAAGATCAACCATATCAAATGCTAAGGATAAGATTTTCTTGACATGTTTCAAGAAATCAAGATTGTTGGAAACAAGTATGGTGTCATCCACATAAAGAGCAAGAATGACAAAAAGAGCACCATCATGTTTGGCATATAAGTTGGGGTCAGAGAAACAAGAGTTGAAACCTTGAGATGTTAGAAACTGATCAATTTTCATGTACCAAGACGGGAAGCTTGTTTTAGACCATCAAGATCATGATGAAGGGGACAAACAAGATGGTCCTGACCGGGAAGTATGAACCCTTTTGGTTGCTCCATATAAATCTCCTCTTTAAGATCTCCATTAAGAAAACCAGTTTTCACATCCATTTGATGAATCTCCAAATCAAATTGAGTAGCAAAAGCCAAGAGTACCCGAATACTTGTGCTACGAACAACGGGTGAAAAAGTATCATGATAATCAACTCCTACAATTTGTGAGTATCCTTTTGCAACCAGATGAGCTTTAAACTTGTCAAAAGAACCATCAGCTTTGGTTTTGGTTTTATAAACCCACTTACATTTGATAGGACTGCAACCAAGAGGTAGTTCAGTAAGAACCCATGTGCCTTTAGAGATCAAAGAATCATATTCAACTTCCATTGCCTCTTGCCATTGACTCTTTTGTGCAGAAGAGATAGCTTCTATATAAGTAGCAGGGTCTCCATGAGCAACCATTACATGATCAATGATTTCAAAGTCATCAACACAATCATGAGTAGAACCATGTTCAAAATCAATAGGCAGATCAACATAAATATCAACACTCTTATCACAGGCCTGTATATGTGAAGGATGCAAATCAAGATTGTCAACACATTGCTCTACAGAAGGAGTAGTAGTGATGCCATCAAATGAACGAGTAGTAATGACATCAGAAGTGGAATCATTATCAAATAGAAAAGGAAAGGTAGAAAGTAAGGACTCAGTGTCCTCTGCATCCTCGGTAGACCATGTCCCTCCCATTAACTGCTCATTGAATATGGCATCATGATTGATTATCACCTTCTTAGAAGAGGGATCATAGAATTTATAACCTTTAGAATTCGGAGAGTAGCCAATGAATATGACCTTTTTGCCATGAAGATCTAGCATTTTTCGTGTCTCTTTTGGTACATGAATATAAGCAATGCAACCAAAAGTTCAAAAATGTGATACAGAAGGAGTCTCCCCTATCCAAGCTTGGGCTTGGTGGTTATCTGACTAGAAGGTACATTGTAGGAAGATGATTTTGCACAAAGATGACTTCCAAACGTGCTTCTACCCAAAATCTTCAAGATAATCCAAAATGAAGGAGCATACATCGCAAAGCATCAAGAGAAGTACGATTCTTATGCTTTGCATGAGCATTTTGTTGAGGAGAGCATGGAACAGTATATTCACGATGAATGCTACACTCAATGCAATAATCATTTAAAAGATTAGAAATATATTCTCCACCATTGTCACTACCAAGGGTCTTGATCTGAAAACGAGTATGAAGTTCTGCAGTAGTTTTATATTGCTTGATACTGATAAGGCCTCTGGCTTATGTCGCAAGAGAAATGCAGTTGTATATCTTGACCAATCGTCAATCAAAGTGATGAAATACTTGTAGAAAGACTTGGATGGAGGAAAAGGTCCACATATATCAATGTGAACAAGATCGAATAAAGCAATTGAATGAGTTAAAGTAGTTGCATGAAAGGGTTTTCGATGATCCTTGCCAAAAGCACAATATTCACAAAGGCCCATGGGAGATTCATACCATCCACAAGATCACATGTGACGATTTACAGCAAGTAGCTTGGCAAAATCCAAATGAACAAAAAGATGATGCCATAGCTTGCAATCCAGATCACCAAGGGTTGTAACCACATTAGCAATATCATCATTTAATGAAAGTTGAAAGAGGTTACCATTCCGAGGAGCAACTATTATGGTATGTCCATCTTTTTCAATCTGACACTGTGTGTGGTCAAAGCCAATAAAGAGACCAAGATCAACAAGTCGTGCAATAGAATGAAGATTTCTCTAAAGATCTAGAACATGGAGAACACCTTGCAAGACTCTTGTTGAAGAAAAAGTGCCAAGATATAAATCACCAACACCCATGACGATATTAAGTAGTGTCATCAGCAAGATAAACCAATTTCTTGTGAGGAAGAGCATGATAATTATGTAACCATTGAGACTGATATGTCATATTACCAATAGCACCAGAATCAACAATAAAGGTGGAACCATCTCGAACATGAAGTATCCTTTCTGGAGAGACATTAGAATAGATATGATTTGCCTCTTGATGCATATGGGGATCTTGTTATTGAGTAGCATATGCTTGAGTACGTTCACAATCATAACACCTCTTGTAACACCAAAAGGATGGATGATTTCCGCCATAATATTCGCAAGGACAATTGTTGGATAAGTGGGGTTGCTTAGTGGTAATGCCATGTTCCTCATCATATTGCCAAGCCCAACAATCGGAGATAACATGACCATGCTTATCACGGTAAGAACAATGTTTCTCAGGATATTTGAGATAAGAAGAATTGCCACCTTTATACGAATGACCACCATGTCCATAACCACCACGTCCATATGTGGACAAAGGACACTTGCAAGCAACACAAGCTGTCTCTAAATCTGCATCATCCATTGTTATCATGATAGATTCATGAGGTTCTTTACGATGCTCGTGTCGTTGAGCGTACTCAATCAAAGAAATACATGTTTGATCAAAATCAATCTCGTTTTTGTTGGAAAGGATGGTAACAATATTATCATATAATGGATCCTAGATTGTGTCAAGAAGATAGGTCACCAATTGATTTCATGGAATAGGTACACCAATAGTAGTAGCAAGTTGATTGACGATATTCTTGAATGAGTCAATATGAGTTGTCATAGGAGCTCTAACTTTGTACAGAGTGCTCAAAAGATTACGAAGATAAAGAATCTATGTGATAGATTTCTTCTCAAAAGTAGCAACAAGATATTCCCATATTACATGATAAGAAGGAAGGTCAAATACATCCAGCATAAGGGAATTATGTAGAGAAGATAAAAAATGCCAACAAGCTATTTTATCACACGAGAACGCCAATCAGTAGAGTCAGATCTCCATTGCTCAAAGCTTCGGAGTTGCATCAACAGGTTGGGATGGACAAACAAGATCACCAAGAACAATATCTAAAAGATTATCACCTTGGAGTATCAATAACATCCACTTTCCAACCAGGAAAACCTTGTCCTTGAAATAGAGGAACAGATCGTTGGCCAGAAGGAAAGCTATTGATGATGATACACATTGCCATCATACTTTGAGAGAATACGTTTGTCAGAGCTCATGTCAATGATCGAGAATACAATGGTCTCTATGAAAATATAGGACTCGAGATATACCAAAAAAGGATAGAACGTGAGACGGAAGTATACTAGAAATAGCATACATGCCAAGAAAGTGCTTTGAGCTTGTTGATCACGAAACCACGATATTTTTGGAGAAAAGCTTAACTTGTCGATCATGAAGTGGAAATATTTTTAGCAAAAAGCATTACGATCATGCCGATCATGAAACCAATACGTTTATCACAAAGCCACGAGATTCTTGGCGAAAAGCAGTATGAGTGTGTCAATCACGAAACCAAGAAAAAAGTAGTCGGCACAAAAACTGACATAACTTTTTGCTCTAAAGTCCGATTAGGATGTTTAAGTGCTCAGAATGAAGACCAGAGATAACTTTCTCAAATTTGCCACCGATAACTTTCTCAAATTTGCACCAGAAGACCCCCAAAAAACCACATCAAGTTAGACATGTCAAAATTAACAAGAGAAAATAAGCGATGAGATACTAAGAATGCTATGTAATCAAATCAACAACTAATATTTCCTGTCTTTCTTTGTTACAGTGATCATACAATAGCAACACCTTTGTAGCTTTGATACCATGTTGAGAGAGAAAAAGAAGAGACGATAGACACACCAAATAGACTCCCAAAGACTTATTCACATTGATCACTAGGACTACACATATATAGGTGAGACCTAGTTCAAGTTAGAGCAAGCTATATATATAGCTCTAGCACTAAGTTCAATAAATTTTCCAATTTGAAAACGAAGTGGCACTTCCAGAACAAGGCTTCTCAGGCACCACCTAGGAAACCTCAAAGACAAAATATCTTCTCCTGAAAAAAAAGAATTATGAAAAGTCCAAGCAGGAAAATCTTTGCTTCAAATGTTTGGGCAAAGATCATGTTGCTTGGAACTATTGTAAAAGCAAACAAGCGAGAGCTGAATTCCCAAGTAAACCTCCACAAAAATAAGTTCACGCGATACAAGTGTTGCCACTTAATGGTACTTAAAAGTACATTGAGGTAAAGGTTTATCATAAGGATAGTTCCCACATGTGTTGCCTATCATGGGCAATGTGGCAGCCCACTTTTGGTCCTCATGACTTAATGAGGATGCATGGAAAAATAATGGGGCAAATGGATAGAATTATGGTCAATGATAGTGCAACACATAGTTTCTTAAGCTACTCACTAGTTAAGAAATTGAAGTTGCCAGAGAGTCCAAGTGCCCATAAATATGTGGTCTCTCTAGCAAAGGGTAGTGATACAAACGTTTGGGATACCATGATGCAAGGTGTAGAGGTGGAATTCCAAGGTTATTAGGATGCCTTGGATTTCCAAATTATGCATCACGATCAAATAGATGTTGTTCTTCGTCGAGAATGGTTCTATAGCCTTGGGCATGGCTTATAGCAGGTTTATTATAATAACTCCATTATGTTTGAAATATATGGTAGTGTCTTCCTAATTTAGGGAGAAAATGATGTGCCCAACTCTCCCCTCATTTATTTGATAGAATTGGAATGACTTTTACAATAACAAGAACGTGAGGTGTATATCTACGAACTTTCTTTTATTAGTGATTTATTTATGCCAAATCTAAAAAGAATAAAATTTCTCTTGATGTGATTAAAAAATTATGAATATTTATTTAAAGATTGATGGTTGAATTTAAATATTTTTATGAATGACTTGCCTCATGGTTTACCTGCCAAGTGAGATCTAGGTCATAAAATAGACATAAAATGACTTGCGTGATGGTTTACCTCCCAAGTGGGATGTAGGTCTTTGTTTAAAGATTTAATGGTTGAATTTAAAGATGTTTTTTTGAATGACTTGCCTAATGGTTTACCTCTCGAGTGAGATGTGGATCTACCCTTGTTTGTAAACCACCCTATAGACCTAGTCAAACGAAAGAATGTGAGGTGAAAAGAGAACTAGTTTAATACACTAGGAAGGGCCAAATTCAATCTAATAATTCACCATGGTCATGAGTTTGAACTAGTAAAGAAAATAGATGGCACTATGTGTTTATACATAGCTTATAAAGCTTTAAATAAAATCAAAATAAAAAATAAGTACCCTATGCCTCACATTGATGAGATTATGCCTCACCCTATACACTAGGAAGGGCCAAATTCAATCTAGTTATTCACCATGGTCATCATAAGATTTAATTGGTATAAAGAAAATAGATGGCACTATGCATTTATGCATAGATTATAGAGCTTTAAATAAAAACACAATAGAAAATAAGTACCATGTGCCTCACATTGATGAGATCTTTGATCAATTGCAAGGAGCAAAATATTTTACTAAAGTTGAAATAAGATCAAGATATCACCAAGTGTGAATTAGAGAGGAGGATGTTCCATGATATACTTGTTAGAGCTATATATAGGTTGCCCTAACTCAGCCTAGTCCTCAACTATATATATGCCTATGATCTATGAATTGAATCACTTTCTTAGGAGCAACTCTTGTGCTAGTCTCTCTCCTCTTTCTCTTCCTCTCATTAACACAATTCTTGTGTCTGTCTCTCTCCTCTTTCTCTTCCTCTCAACATAGTATCAGAGCCTGGCTATGCTCTAGTGTAACTGTGAGGAAAAAGCGATATGTTTTTTGTCAATTTGACATGGTGATCATTTGTAGAATGTTCTTTTTGATTGTTTCGACTACTTGATCACTAGGTTTTGAGTTGATATGCAAAAGTTATCAAAGATGCATTGCAAATAAGCATTATGGTCATGATTGTCGATGAAAATGGCCTACATGGGCTTGTTTGAAGCATATCAGCTGATTATTTTGACTAGCTGGATCACTATATTCCCGTTTCAAGTAAGAAAGTTATGATTATTTATTTTTGTTGCTTGCTATCAATAAACTGGTAGAAGAGTGTTTGGACAAGAAGATGAACACTCATAATAAAGATGAACACTCATGTCCTCATAATAATAAGGACATGAGGATGGAAAAGGTTCATACTTTCATAGAATCAACAATATTTGAAGCAGAAGCAAAAACAATTAAATATATATATATATACTTAATGATAAGAAGCCTCCTGATACGGTGTCACCGTCTCGCTTTTAGTCTCCCCAAGTTGATCACACCATCTTGCACTCAGTATTTGTGTTTGGTTGGATTTAACACACTGGCATATCATGCTTTTACATTCCCACATGAAGAAATAATATGCTCAATTACATAAAGCAAACTTCTTTAGCTACAAGACTCCATAAAAATTTAGAGAAGAGGAGACCCAACACCCATCGGTCATATCCATAAAAACCAAGAGTGCATGATCGTTGTTGTAAGCATAGTCAATCTTTAGAGGTCAAGATCTTATCAATGCCAAGTAGAGACTCAATCTTGTCGTTAAGAGTAAGGTAGCCCAATCTACATGCTTTTGGAGTGATGATTACATATGTTCAACAAACCAAAAAGTTGATTGAGAAAATCACTTGGACAAAAGGTTATCTATTATATGAAAGCAATTTTTGATTTCTATTAGGTCATCAGTGAAAACAAGAGTTTAGCGCTTCATCACTTGTGGTTTCATGCTGCTCTTGCAAAAGTAAAAGCCAATGATGCTTCACATATATTAAGCTAGTTTCTATTTAGTGCATCCTTTACTGACTAGTTTCTTATTTAGTTCATTGCTTGCTAAGTCTTTGTGTAAGTGCTTTGCTACTCAACATTCATAGAGCGTCCTTCAACCAAAGAGCTCTGTCAATATCTATACTCAGGCCACACAAAACTTGATTGTTTTTTAGCAATCACTATGACATACATCTGTGTGTTGGAGCTTTTCTTTGCCTATTGGTATAAAGATAAACCAACTTTCTTTAATGTTGTACATGATTGGGAACCATGATATCATCGTAGTTCAATACAATTCCTTTTGTTGATATTCTACTTGAAAGGTTATGTTATTTGTATTCCGCTACATTCATATGCTTGGTGCTTTATTCACAATGATAATACATGTGTTATTATGTTTTGCTAGCAAGTTTAGCTACAACTTCAAGTTTCCATAAATCTCGGTTAAAGAGACTTGCCAAATATTCTATATCAAGCTTTACTTTGAGCATGAGCTAGTTGATTCAAAGGAGCTTCCAAAATATTTTGTATTGTTTTGAAGGCTAGATTTTCTTCAATTATCTTATCATTTACTTTTGATTTCCTAAATGTTTTATGTTATTTTGAAGGTGAGAGTTACGTTAGATTATCTTATGGTTTTGAAAGCAAGTTCTCTTTCATCTTTGTTAATCAAGCATGCCTATAGGCCATCCATTGTATTTGATATGGAGTAAGCTAAATATCATGTAGGTATGCTTGATATGCAAAAGAAAATGTTGATCTAATGTTTCTTTCTCTCTTTTAAGCTAGCATCTGCTTGACTTGCTCGTCATGTATTCAACACTAGCTTCACTTTAATAAGTTGGTCCATCCTATGAAAGAAAAGGACTTGCCAAAAATTTTACGTTGTTAACATTCTAACATGCTTTCTTTCAATGTTTCTTTTCTATTTAGCTTTGATATGATAACTACAAGGCATAGGCCCTTTTTCGACAAAAATACTGACATTTTTTACACTCAATTTTTTTTTTGACGAGTGTAAAGGTCGTTATTTACGTCGCTGTAAGCGTCAAAAAAGAACGGTCGCTATATAAGCATCGCTATATAGCGACGCTAATAAACATTGCTATATAGAGACACTAGTAAATAAGCTATATAGCAATACTGGTAAAAGTCGCTATATAGTGATGATTAACAGAAGCTTAAAAAAAACATTAGTGGGGCTAAATAGGGCGACAGCAAGCCCTGTTTTGCCCCACTAATGTTTTTTATTTAATAATTACTAAAAAAGTTTTTTATTATAAAATTTTCCTTGTTGAAAGGGTGGTACAAAATCTCTCAAATGAACCGATTGAGCGACTGAAGCATATACATGTTGAAGATATACAACATTGTTTGTTACAAAATTACCCTTTTGAAAAGGATGATACAAAATCGCTCAAACGAGCCGATATACAAAAGCATATACATGGTGAAGTATATACAAAGTACTACTACTACTACTACTACTACTGCTGCTGCTGTTGCTGCTCATTCGAATCGTCATCCTCGTCCTCGTCCTCGTCTTGCTGGCCTAATCCTTGGCCCTTATGAGTTGTGCTTGATCCCTAGCCCTTGTGAGTTGCACCTGATCCTTGGCCCTCGTGAGCTGTGCCTGATCCGTGGCCTTTGTCGAAGTCGTGTAAGCATTATCCCTCATCATCACCGCTCACCTCCGCTGATGGGATGCTTGAGCTTTGATTCTAAGAGTGAAACCATACTAACTAGAAATTAGATTGGAACTTAAAGAATAAAATTGTTTAAAAAGTGAGATTACAAGTAGGAGTAGACTTATACCATGCGAGCAACCACCTCAGCCCAATCAACCATCGCTGCCATTGCATCTTGCTCAATAAACCACAGCTTTGTTTCTATGCAAAACGTGCATCTCGTCTTTATGTTTATAGGAAGGCGACCCATTGCAACTTGCTATGGGCCCAATTTATGAGAGTTAGATAAAGTGCTTGCAATATGTAGTAAAACAATTAGAACAATACATTAAATGAGAAGAAGTAGACTTACCACGGTCGCCTTGAATGCCAACCATTCGCCTGCACTAAAGTGCGAAGTACCTACGACATCCAGCCATCTTCTCGCAGCCCTCCTCTGACCCTTGAACATTTTGGGGTGGTCCCTGTTCTACTTCTTGAAAAACTTCTCAATCAGTTTTGTCTGCCCAGTTGGGTTTAGCCCTCCCCTTTGCGATGGAAGTACCCAAGGTTGACCTACGATGCTTCAAGACCAAACCCATGCAGTCTCGCATGTAATTCTCATTGGACTCCCAATTTGGGGGGTTAGGGTATTTTCCTTTCAATTCATCGATGATCGCTTCCTTCTTTTGGTCATCTTGATACTGCCAGTCAGTAGCTATGCCACTCTTGAAGTGGTGGCTCATCAACTGCCTCATGGTGGCCATCACTGCTACATCCTTTTTATTTTCTATTATCTCTCCAACAGCCATGATTTGATAAGTCTAAGGAAAAAGGCATTAATATGTGTGTGTGTTTGTATATGTGGCAATAGTATAATAAAATATGGTGTGCATAGGGCCCAGGGTTGAGGTGGCAGGGCATGACCATGTGCCACCCGACTCAAAGTCCATGGGAGAAGTAATATAAAATAGGTGGAGATGGATATTATATTGAGTTATTCCCTCCATATGGAATAGGCCCATGTGGGGGAGGTATAGAAGGTCCAAGAGAGCAAGTTAAACAATAGGGAAAGTAGGATGAGGTGGAAAGATTCCTTATGCCAACCCTCCACTTGTCCTCCTAGAGGTTTGAACATATTATAAAATTGGGAAGAGACCAAGGGAGTATCATAGACTTGAGATATGGGGCTTGATTTACGTGGAATATTGAGGCAAAGGGTTGTCGCACACAATTGAGAGTGCGTAACCACCTAGCCCACATGGGAGACTTTTCCACACACACCATGCATGTGGGAGGATACATTAATTGGGAGAGACCCCCTCTTTTGGCTATAAAAGGAGGGGGCTATTCCTTGATGAGGCACGCTCATTCTTGTAAAGCCACCTAGCTAGTACTTTGATATTTCCCTCTCATCCTTTCTTTCAAATAAAGTATGGTCCTCTTTCCTTGATGTCTCCATCTTTACATTCCTCCTCCTATCATGTAGTACATGCTTCTCTTCCCCCTCTCCCTTTCCCCTTGTGTCATAATCTCCCTCTTCATTCCCTCCCCTTCTAATTTCTTTTCCCCTCCCATGATAATGGTTCACCCTCACGATCTCCTTTCCCCTATGGCCCTCGAGCGTCGCCATGCTTAGCCTTTAGCCTCTGGTCTTGATTTCTTTTTCGGCTAATAAAAATGGTGTGGCTGCTGGGATCAAAATCTCCACAGCTAGTGGCAAATCTTCTGCTCGTATCGGTCGCATCTGCAAAACTATACCATCTGTGCTCCTTCTAAGCTACTGTGTGCGCATTCGATTCACGCATCTACTGTGTTCACCCATGCGATAATTTTCTGGGCTGCTGCATCTTTTGGTTGCGGACAATTTTCTCGGTCCGCGCGTCTACTGCGTTCACCCGTGCGACAGTTTTCTGGGTTGCTGTGTCTTCTGGTCGCGGACAGTTTTCTGAGTTTCTGCGAAACTATAACAGCAGATCCCGCGCCCCCCTCTCTCTTCTTCTCCTTCTCTTTCTCTTTCTCTTCTCCTTCTGCTCTGCTCTCCTCTCTTTTTATTAAAGATTAGGATTTGAACCCAAGACCTCCCCCTTCACAAAAGGGAGACTTATCATTGGGCCAACAAGTTGGAAGTGGTGAAAATGTAATGATTTTTGTTTATATATTGAAATCTCGAGAGCTGTAACTCTCTAACCGTGGGGAGTTTGCTCTTGCTATAAAAAGAAAAAGTACTTCTTTCAAGTGCTTTATTCACATCTCCTGCTAGATTACCGATTCAGAACTTCTCCAAGCTCACTTCACGAACGCGCGCCACACGAGGAGGGTGGATATTTATGTCACTTCTCGACGCGTTTAAGGATTTGGTGCCTAGTCCTCCACACCTTACGGCTACCAATGCACGATATCTCTTCCTTGATCTTCATGTCGACCTTCAACGGCTGATTGTCCAGCGCATTGTTCAAGGAGATGATGGGTGGAATGATACACCGTGGATGATTCATGGTGAAGAACTACTGATACACTGGGAGAACTTTGATTTTACTTCTACTCATTGTGCGGTGATCGAACTACTTGCTGCTTCATAGGTAATTAAAACGGTGTCCTTCATCGAAGGGTGCGATGCTTCCCAAGCTTGGGGGGAGATTTGGCACATCTGCTTGTTAATTCCCGTGGATAAGCTCGTCCTGAATGGTTTATTCTCAATCTCACTACAAAGGTTTCTAGGCCTCGGCTATGGTTGGTAATGTTTCGACCAAGGAATCCATTTGTACCTAATCAACCTTTTGTGCCTCATTTCAAGCTTCAAGTTGTAATTCTTTTTGGTCTAAAGATAAACTATCAACAAAGGATTTGAAGTTTATTTGGTGCTAAATGTTTGGCTCAAGTGTTGAATTCTCCCCACCCTCTCCTCCTACGTATCTTGGACTACCGAGAAACTTGGGATGTCCGAATTTTAGTCTTGGTGTGATGACATCTCGGATTTTTTCAATTTGATGGAGCTTACAAACCTTCGACCAAGGCTGCTGGCATAGGTGTGAAGCTCACTTCACTGGGTGGTGAGGAGTATTGTTATCGCAAGTCTGCACCTGCAAGTACTTGCAATCAAGCTGGTACTCGGCGCTCATTTTTGGGCTACAAAAGGCACAAGAAGATCATGCCAAGCAACTTGAAGTGCAAGGAGATTCTCAACTAGTGTGTGAACAAGTTAGTGGAAGGTGGAAGGTGCGGAGCAAAGGCTTGGTTCCACGACATCAACAAGCATTGGAACTTTCCAACCAATTTGAAGAGGTAAAAATTCAGCACATCCCTCGAGCTCGAAATCTAGTTGCTGATTTCTTGGCACGTGAAGCTTGTACTTCAATCATGCATGACGCGAGTGGAAGCACCACCCCAACAAAGCTGCAAGCCACGAAGGAGGGTGATCATTTGTAAGGAATGCAAAGGTTGTGCTCATCATGAAACTAAGTGTTGGGCATACTTGATATGAGTTCACCGACTTCGGAAGATCATCAGAAAGGTCCTCAAGGACATTGCTCAAAAGAAGGATGCCAGACCGCACATCCCTTGAAGAAATAGCATGGCAACTACAAGAATTGAAAGAAGCTGAAGGTGATGTGTAGGCTCTCTAACTGTTGACATTTTTCATGGCATTCATGTTTGCCTTGATGAACAACCTTATGCAGTGTCGTGCCTCTAACCCTTGCTTGTAAAGATGGATGTGATATCATGAGGGTTGGTCCTTTTAAGATTGTCTATGTGCTATTCAATGCTGAAGATTCTTCTTGTGTAGTATTTCACAATACACTAGTCACACCCTACCCTGCCTATGTGTGCTTTATGGAGGTATCTTCACCTGATTTTCAGTTCAAGCTTCCTCTTTCTATTGTTTGTCCATAGATAAGCCTCTCTTTTCCATCTTCCAAGCATGGCTGACATTCCTGTGTTTTGTGGATGGGTGGAAGAAAATCCAAATGAGTATCTTGTGGCCTTCAAGTGCCATTGTGTTTCTCTCAACTTTCTTACTGAAGACAGATGGCTGTTGGTTCTTCCCACATTTCTAGAGGGTTTGGCTCAAGTGTGGTATGAGAAGCAGGCCGAAGATGTTCACCAAAGCTGCCCAAGGTTGACAGCAGCGATGATTGACTATTTTGGCAAAGAAGAGGAGTCGGAGAATGTATACCTGCAGGTGGCAAACTTGAAGCAGTCAGAAGGTGAGACGGCGCGTCGATATGTGGATTGAGCAACCGTGCTCCTGGACCATTTAATTGCCACACAGGAGGACAATGCCGAATTTTGAGCTAGAATGATTTAGCATGTGCTAGGCTACCTTGTAACAGGGGCAAGTGATAAATTCTGCCTCAATCTTAAATGGGAGAATCTAGAAACTATGGTGCTAGCACATGAGATTGCTCAAAATTTTGATAAAGTTCAATTGATCCCACTTCAAAGAAGACGATTGTCCCTCCGCAACCCCCTCAATTCCTTCAACAACAACCTGGGGGGTCTAACTCAAGGGCATACCCCCACCCCTCATCAGGGATGTATCCACCGCCTCCACTCCACCTCAAATGTATGGTCCTCCCTTAGATGCTTACCCTCAACAAGGTGTATATTCTCACCCTCTGCCTTGAAGATTTCCCCAGCCTCGCCCACTAGCCCCCCTCCTTTCTACTCCCTCGGCCACTCCAGCTAAAGAGGACCCCCCTGCAACAGAACGTGGAGTCAATGACCTAGCCAAGGCCCTGAATGATCTTCGGCTTGAGATGGTGGGCATCAGAAATTAAGCCAACCGCCCTCCAAGAGACCGTGCTAATGTTGTATGATACGAGTGCCACCAGAAGGGTCATTATCGCATGGAATGCCCCAATATTCCAAGGGTGAATCTTCTAAGTGATTCTGGCACTGAAAATTTTGATGTAGAGATCCTTGACCTGGAGATCCTTGACCTAGGGAAAAGAAGTCGTACCACCTCAAACCCCTCTCCAAACCATGGACCGGGCTGCCCCAGGAAGAAGGTGTCCTTCTCAGAGCCCTCAGATGCTGAGATGGTAGACCCACCAATAGAGAAGACTAAAAGATCCCGCAGGAGTAAGTGGTCACCCTCAGATTTTCCCATCGGCTCGGGGCAAGAAGACTATTCGGTCGTTCAAGACCTTGCTCATTGTTCTTTGAGCATCACGCTCCCTCAACTAATAGCATTAACCCTAAGGTGAGACGTGAGTTGTAGCAAGGGCTCTCAATAAGGAGGAAAAAGAAAAAGGGAAAGGTACGAGAGGTATCTTCTATCTCTGAAGAAATTGATCTGCACCCACATATAGTAGATGTCATCATATATAATTGCCGTGTCAAAAATGTGTGTGTTGATGGGCGAGTTGCATGTAATATCATGGTGCCCCGAATCATGAAGAAATTGAATTTGAAATGCACAAGTCATTCCTCCACTCGAATCAAGGTAGCAGATGGTCGACGACTTGCCACCCTGGGAGTCATTGAGGATTTGCCCATCACTATCAATGGGTTGACCACCACCATCAATTTCTATGTAGTGGACATCGAAGATATAGGCAGGAGCTACCCAGCCATACTCGGGAGACTATGGTTGAGAAAGACTGATGCAATCAGCTATTGGAAGATAGGATACATGTCTTTTGGTGCTTCTAAGGAGAAGATCCTGGTGCAACCTAGTGCCACAGAACCAGAAGAAGAAGAGGAGCAAGGTAGTGATACTCTCTCATCCTTTTTGTTTGAATCAATGGAAGAATCAGCGGGGGGGAGGAATTATCAAAGGAGGAAGTTTACATGATGGGGGTGTCTCCGAACCCACCATCTGCAGAAAAGGTAATAGCTAGTTCTCAACAGCTTGAGTCTATGCTTTCCCCAAACCTCACTCCAAGTGAGAAAGATGAGTTCCTAGAAATGTTCAAATATTTCCCTGACCTCTTTGCAACTAGCTACCACCACCTTTGCCATGTAACTGCTATAGAGCACAAGATAGAGCTGAAGCCTGATGCAAAGCCTATGGCTCAAAAGTATCGGAGATTAGGGCCCCTGCAGACGGATGCTTTGCCCTCAAAGTTGCAGAAGCTTGTAGAGGCTGGGTTTATTATTTTGGTTCACAATACTGAATGGGTTTCACCAGTGGTAGTCACCCCAAAGAAAAACAACAAGTGGTAGGTCTGTATCGATTATAAGAAACTCAATGCAGCCACCAAGAGAGATCATCATCCTCTGCCCTTTCAAGACCTCATTCTTGAGAAGGTAAGTGGTAATGAGATGTATACTTTCTGTGATGGTTACTTTGGGTTTTATCAAATCAGAATTCCCGAAGAAGATGTGCTCAAAACCACATTTGCCACACCCTGGGGGACATTTGCATTCAAAGTAATACCATTTGGCCTCACCAATGCTCCTACTACCTTTCAAAGATTTATGTAGATGGTGTTTGCTTCTTATTTGGGGGATTTCTTGGAGGTGTTTTTAGATGATTTCTGTATATTCTCGTCATGTAAGGAGCACGTCATGAAGGTTAGATTGGCCTTCCAAAGGGTCAATGATGCAAATGGTAGTCTCAACCCTAAGAAATGCACCATTGGAGCCACTCAAGGGAGGTTAATGGGACATATTGTCTCATCCGAGGGCGTCAAGCCTGACCCCGAGAAGGTAGAAGCCATCCTCAAGCTCTCCCCACCTACAACCAAATGTCAGGTACGCTCATTTGTCAATCTAGTAGGATACTATCGCCGCTTCATTGATCAATATGCTGCTTTGACACGACCCATGACTATGCTATTAAAAGATGGGGTTGATTTCTCTTGGGATGAGGATTGTGATCATGGATTTGCACAAATAAAGAATGCTCTGGCTTCAGAACCCATTCTACGCAATCTAGATTGGTCAAAGATTTTCTATATCAATCCTGGGTTTGGTGAGCACACTCTGGTAGGTATTCTTCTCCAGCAAGGGGAGAATCGGTTCATGTATCCCATTCGATTTGCTTCTCGACAATTGTTCGACACTGAGCGACGCTATTCAGAGGCTGACAAGCATGCCTTGTCTTTGGTGTTTTGCGTTGAGAAATTTAAGCATTATGTGGCTGCAAATCCTTCATTATACTCACTAGCACTGGTCTTGCAAAGCAGGCTCTTCAATCACCAAATCCCATGGGCCAGTTGGCCAAATGGTTGGCAGTTCTACAAGAATATGATTTTTCTTTCAAAATTGTAAAAGGGGGATGTTCCACTTGAAGATTTCTTTGATTGATTTAGAGGAGTGCCTGGATGTAACCCTTGTAGTAGCCATAAAGTTGGGGATCCATGGTATGGTGGTATCTACAAGTTTCTAACTGCTTTCTCCTTTCCTTCAGAAAGTACTAACTATGAGAGAAAGAAGATCCGCAGAGATAGTAGACGCTACACACTCCTTGATGGGGTGTTGTACCGTCAAGGCATGGATGGGGTACTAAGACGGGCCATTGATGCAGATGAAGTGCCTAAGGTATTGAAGCATTATCATGATGGATTTTGTGGAGGCCACTATGCCAGTGACTATATAGCTAAGAAGATTTTACCTGCTGGATACTATTGGCCGACCTTGTTCAAGGATGTCACTTTGTATTGCAAAACCTATGAACCATGCCAATTCTTTGGTAGGAAGGATTTGCGTCTTGGGCAACATCACCCAGTGATGTCCATCCATCCGTTTCAGAAGTGGGGAATAGATTTTGTCGGGCCCTTGCCCATGATTGCCCGCAAAAAGAAGTATCTTTTGGTAGCCACTCAATATGTCACTAAGTGGGTTGAAGCTATCGCCCTCCCCGGTGCAAATGGTAAGGCAGTTTCAAATTTCATATTTGAACGTATCTGCACAAGGTTTGGGACACCCATGGAGATTGTCTTTGACCATGGGAGTCCATTCTTAAATGAAGCGAGAATGAAGCAATGGAGTTACTCATGGATCGAATGGGTATTGATCATCACACTTCTAGCATCTATTATTCGGCATCCATGGGTCAAGTAGAGCAGACCAATGGCCTCCATTGTTAAACCATGGGGAAAATGGCCACAGAGAATGGGAGTCAATGGGATCAGAAGAAGCCGTGTGGGCTTAAAACATCACTCATAAAACATCTATAGGTCACACTCCTTTTGAGTTGGTGAATGGTACTGAGGCCATTTTACCACTAGAGATAGAGATTCCAGCTTTGAGATTGGCACAAGAACAGAGGATGATAGAAGATGAACATGTAGAGGCCAGATTGATACAACTTGAGAAGTTAGATGAAACCCGACACCTTGCACTACATCAAACATAGGTCTAAAAGAATCGACAAAAGGCCCGCTTGGATGCTAAGATTCGCAAGGGATGGGAAAGACACTTTGCTGAGGGGGATGTTGTGCTATGCTTTGATAACAAATTAGACCACCAATTGGATAAGAAGCTTCTGCCACTGTGGGCTGGTCCATACAAAGTCATCAAGGAACGTAGCAATGGGTATGTACAAGTTCAAGAGCTGCATGAACCATATGGCAAGAAGGTGATCAACAAGTGTTACCTCAAGCCTTTCTTTGTGCATGATGGACCTAGGCATGGAAATGTTGTGCATTCCCTGCCTGGGGGGGAAACTGTTATGGATAAAATTGTCTAAGGAAAAAGGCATTATATGTGTGTGTGTTTGTATATGTGGCAATAGTATAATAAAATATGGTGTGCATAGGGCCCAGGGTTGAGTAACCGCTTAGCCCACATGGGAGACTTTTCCACACACACCATGCATGTGGGAGGATACATTAATTGGGAGAGACCCCCTCTTTTGGCTATAAAAGGAGGGGGCTATTCCTTGATGAGGCACGCTCATTCTGGTGAAGCCACCTAGCTAGTACTTTGATATTTCCCTCTCATCCTTTCTTTCAAATAAAGTATGGTCCTCTTCCCTTGATGTCTCCATCTTTACATTCCTCCTCCTATCATGTAGTACATGCTTCTCTTCCCCCTCTCCCTTTCCCCTTGTGTCATAGTCTCCCTCTTCATTCCCTCCCCTTCTAATTCCTTTTCCCTTCCCATGATAACAGTTCGCCCTCATGATCTCCTTTCCCCTATGGCCCTCGAGCGTCTCCATGCTTAGCCTGTAGCGTCTGGTCTTGATTTTTTTTCCAGCTAATAGCGCTTCTAGAGTGAGGAGTAGCAGTGGGAGTAGGAGAGGGTAAGGGATCTGCGTGGTACTGGGTCTCGGGACCAAGTGGAGACCTGTAGGGATGTGTGTGCTGACTTGTCTACATCTCCTGAGTCAGCACAACATAAGCGACCCCTCCTATGCTACCTTTCATTATGATGGGCACGCACAAGTGATGACCCCTCAGTCGAAGGGGCTAGAGGGGACGGCTAGCCAGTAGGTCCAACCGTTGGTGTAGGCGAGGGAATTGCTGAGCTCCTCTAGGATAACAAAGAGAAGAATCTTGCTACCTCCTCATCGGTCATCTATGCCACAAACTCATCGCGACTCCCGACAAAGCCATGGGCTTCTAGCAAAGGAGTTTCCCGAGGGGTTGTCACAGTGCTACATCCAAGAGGAGTTAGGCTAGGGGTAGTCCTAGGGGTAGACCCCTGAGGTGTCATCTGAGGGGAATCAAACTCCTCTGGAGAATAGAGATCATGATGTCTCCTCCTACGAGGGTTTCTGTACTCATCGGACATGCGACGTGATCCCATGTCTAATGTAGACACAAACATGAAAACAAAAAACAAAAAACAAGAGCGGGTAAGAAGGGGAAAGCATATGAGGGAAAGCAAACAGAAGCAAAAGAGAAGGAGACGGGAAAGGAAGAGAAAGAAAAGGAAAAAAGAGATTGAAAGAGGGGAAAAGAACCAAATATGCAAAGAGAAAAAAGAGAATAAAAATGCATAAAAGAATACATTGAGAAAGCATATGCTTATGCTTATGCATAAGCATATGACCATAGGCATAGGCATATGAAAAGGCATAGGCATATTAAAAGGCATACGCATAGGCATATGAGCATAGGTATAGGCATAGGCATATGCTTATGAAAAGAAGAGGAAAAGAGAGGGAAAAAGAAGAGAATGAAAGGAGAAGGAGAAGGAGACATATGCTCATGCATAAGCATAAGCATAAGAGAAGGAAGAGGTAAAAAGAGCATAAGCATAAGAAAAAAGAAAAGAAAGCATATGCTTATGCTTATGCATGAGCATATGAGCATAAAAGAAAAAGAGAGAAAGCTTAAGCATAGACAAATACATATGCTTATGAAAAGAGATTGAAAGAGGGGAAAGAGGGGGGAAAAGAGAGAGGACAAGAGGAAAAGAGGAGAAGGAGAAGGAGACATATGCTCATGCATAAGCATAAGCATAAGAGAAGGAAGAGGGAAAAAGATCATAAGCATAAGAAAAAAGGAAAGAAAGCATATGCTTATGCTTATGCATGAGCATATGAGCATAAAAGAAAAAGAGAGAAAGCTTAAGCATAGGCAAATACATATGCTTATGAAAAGAGATTGAAAGAGGGGAAAGAGGGGGCAAAAGAGAGAGGAAAAGAGGAAAAGAGGAGAAGGAGAAGGAGAAGGAGAAGGAGACATATGCTCATGCATAAGAGAAGGAAGAGGGAAAAAGAGCATAAGCATAAGAGAAAAGGAAAGAAAGCATATGCTTATGCTAAGCATAAGCATAAGCAAATACATATGCTTATGAAAAGAGATTGAAAGACGGGAAAGAGGGAGGGAAAGAGAGAGGAAAAGAGATTGAAAGAGGGGAAAAAGAAGAGGGGAAAAGGGCATAAACATAAGAGAAGGAAGAGGGGAAAAGAGATTGAAAGATGGGAAAAATAAGAGAAGGAAAGGAGGGAAAAAGAGATTGAAAGAGAGGGAAAAAGAAGAGGGGAAAAGAGATTGAAAGAGGAGAAAAAGAAGAGGCAAAAAGAAGAGAAGGAAGAGGGGAAAAGAGGGAAAGAAGAGGGAATAAGGGAAGAGAAGGAAAGAGAGGGTTCCTACAGCCATCACTACAGCTAGCGCTTAAGGCGCTAGCTACAGGCCAATGCAAATAACAAAAATAAAAAAAGGAAAAAAGAGAAAGCACTTTCTTACCTAGAATAGTCCCGCTCGGTGTTTTGTGGACTGGCCTTACAAAATAGAGGAAACATACCATTTTTGAAATAACTAGTTAGAGGAAAGAGGAGTTTAGAGAAGCAACTTCTCAAAGGGATTGGATTGAGGAGACAAGCATAAGCCTACAAACAAGGAGAGAGCATAAGCCTACAAACAAGGAGAAGAGGAGAAAGAGAAATACCAAAAACAGAAGAGGTGAGTCTTCTTTCTTTTACCAAATCACATTTGTTGTCCTTAACCTCTGAAAGTCAAGCATGAAAACTAGCACATAGCCTTAGCAATACAAGGAGAAATATGCTTCAACACTCAAAATGAAATCTCACAAAAAATGAACCTACATTGCTTAAAGAGACTCACCTTCTTGAAAAACTTTTTTTCACACAAGCAGAGAGGGAGAAGGGTGGAGAGGGAGCACAAGTGTTAGAAGAGGGGTTGGGTAGAGGTGAGGAGTGGAGAATAGAGAGGAGGAAAGCGAGGTCATTGAATATAAGGTGGGAGGAGAGATTTTTGCTTTTCTCGCAATAGAGATGTCAAAGATAGCATCGCGCAGGGTTCGGGTTTAGGGTTCGGGTTTAAGCCCCTAGCATTGCTATATAGTGACACTGGTCAGTCGCTATATAGCGACATTTATATCCAAAAAACATCGCTATATAGCGATGGAATAGAGCAAAGCATCGCTTTCAGGGCACTTATTGTTAAAAGTATAGTCTCTCAGGATGAGGGTATGGTGGACATTATGGATTCAATTTTTACGGGCACTACATCACATGTACACGTGATGTCAGAGTCTGAGGTCAAAATGCGAGAGTTGCAATCAGCACAATTGTATGAGGTTTCTAGGATGTCTAAACTACAGGCTTGTCTCTCAATCTTGAATCTGCAAGCAACTCTGGGTGGTCGGATATAAGTGTCTCGGCCTTAATGAGGTACGGTTCCCGCATTAATTTGACTCATTATTTGGATATTGTTTGTTTTGAGAATCATCATTATTTGAAGCCTATGTATGTTTGAATTGTGACTCTCTTTTATCCTCTATTTTTGTCTCTTTTCTCCTCTCTTTTTCTCTCTTATCTCCTCTTTTCATCTCTTTTCCTCTCTTTTCTCCTCTCTTTTCTCCTCTCTTTCCTTCTCTTTTTTTCTCTTTTATCCCCACTTTTTCTCTTTTCACTCTCTCTTTTTCTCTCTTATCTCCTCTCTTTTTCTCTCTTAGTCTCCTCTCTTTTCTCCTTTTTCTCCTCTCTTTTCCTCTCTTTTTCTCTCTTTTTTCTTCTCTTTTTTCCCATGTGAAGCTTCAATAGCCTACCGTTGAGCAAACAAATACAGACCTGTGTCACTCTAGTTCAAAGAATGCAAGAGTCTGTAAATGTTTACTCAATGTCCAATTGTAGGATTCTAAGCTTGCTCAATGTATTACAAGTATTCTAAGCTATAGGATTAGTGACATGACTTCTTTGTTGCTTTGAGAATCATCATTATTCGAAGCCTATGTATGTTTGAATTATAATAGGTTGCTCTAGAAGATGTTTCCTGCACCAAATACCATGCCCGCATCAAGAGATGAAGCAAAGAAGATGCTAACAACAGTGGGTATGGATTATGATACCATCCATGCTTGCTATAATGACTGTATTCTCTTTCGTCGTGAGCATGGAGATTTGGCTAGTTCTCCGAAGTGTGGGGAACAACGATATAGAGATGACTTGCAAAGTGAGCAAATACCAGTAAAGTTCTTGAGACACTTTCCCATCATTGCAACAATATAGCACATGTTCCGATGCAAATCCATAGTGGAGTTGATGACATCGCATGCATCTCATCAGTCCACTTATGACACATTGTGTTTTTTGCAGATTGTGTAGCTTGGAAGCACATAGACAATCAGTGGCCGGACTTTGCGAGGGAGCCATGCAACTTACATCTTGGGCTTGCCATGGATGGCATGAATCCTTTTGGGTTATGCTAGACATCTTGGTTGACATGGCCCATAGCCTTGGTGAATTACAATATCCCACCATGGCTAACAATAAAGAAGGGACTCCTCATGCTTGTACTACTTGTGCCAGGGAAGTACAAGGCCAAAAAATATGGACATATACATGGCACCTTTAATAGAGGAGTTACAGATCTTATGGAGAGGAGTGCGGGTCTTTGATATTTCCAGAGCTCCTAGACATACCAATGATATTTTGGTCACGGGTATCTTGATGTGGACCATGCATGACTACCCAGGAGATGGAGAGTGCGCAGGTACGTGGTTTTGTCTTTACATGTATAATATAGGATTATGCTTTTATGACTCTCTTTTGCATGCATGTCTTATACTAAAACATTCATGCATGCGTGCGGGACTTATTACAAGTGGGTACCATGCTTGTCCTCTTTGTGAACCGGGCTTGAAATCGCTTGCACAATACTCCAAACATATGAGGAAAAATGTTTATGAAGGTCATGCTCGATACCTTCCGTTGGACCATCTTGTGCATGGAGGTTAGCTTGATCCACCACCACCATATTTGAAGGCAAGTGGTTGGATTTAGGCTTGGAGGGCGAATGGAGAAGAACCTCCTCATGGTATGAAGAGGCTATCGATCTTTCACGAGCTTCCTTATTGGGGTCAGTTACAAATCAATCATCTCTTGGATCCCATGCATATCTTCAAGAATGTGGGGGCTCCTATTTGGGCACACTTGGTTGGCTCCAAAGACTCGAGAGGAGTGTGAGAAGACTTGCATCCTATGAATAGGATGTCTCTTTTGTGGCTCCAAGTGCGTGCCTCAGGAAAAGTTATCCTCCCAAAAGCAACATGGATCCTCTCTATGAAGAAGGAGGCAGCAATCAGGGTAGACATTGCCTCTTTTCAAACACCCACAGGGTACATGCGTTTCTTGACAGGAGCATTTTCAAAGGACAATAAGCTTAGTGGGCTCAAGTCACATGATTGGCACAAGGTCTTAAAGGTATTCTAAGCTGTAGGATTAGTGTACTGATAATCGTGATGCGTTAGTGTAATTATGATTATGTTATATTGTTGACATGACTTCTTTGTTGCTTTAATAGTTCATCCTCCCAATTACAATAAAAGGGTGCTTACAAGAAAATGTTAGAAATGCTATATTCAAGATCAGTGGTATTGTGAGGTATACTTACTATCAAATCGCATTGATTGCATTTTCTTCAATTTAAGCTGAATAATCTGTAGACTGATTATGAATATATCTTACATGGGCATGTGAAATAGGTGGATATCTCAAAAAGAGATCTCCATATCAAGCATCGAGAAGGCTAGGGTGGAATCCATCGAAGCCATATGCTTGCTTGAGAAGCACTTTCCCTCGAGCATTATGACAACTCAAGTGCACTTGCTTGTGCATATAGTTGATGAGGTGGCCATTGCAGGTACCGTTCATAGTCGGTGGATGTTTTTTCTCAAGTGGTTTATGAAAACTTTGAAGAGATTTTTAAGACAAAGAATAAGTTTTGTATACTCAATAGCAAGGAGATGTAGAAGTGGATTGAGAGATATGAAGCGGCCAAAGAAGAAAGAATAAATGCAAGGACGAGATTCAGAGTAATGTATAGACGATCGCAACCATATCATGTATGATTGTGGAGTCATGGCTAACTTCACACAAGATAGCCGAGCAAGTGCTTCAGATACTAATCTTCTCTCCACACAGTTAGATTATTATGGAACCATATGCAAAATCTATGATTTAGTATTTTCATTCTTGATGTAAAATGGTTTAGAACTATTTACAATGGTCCCCATGCGACAGTGAGAAAAGACAGTAGTGGTTTCTTTGCAATAGTCTCCACTAAACTTTGGACGGATGAAAATGATACTTTTGTTCTTCCCAAGCACTGTGAGCAAGTGCATACTAATGATTTAATTAATCGAAGCTTTTGTTTTTAAAGATCCATTAATACATGTACTTAAGCATAATTTCATATATATAATTGATGGCATTTGGCACCCATCTTCAATATAGGTGGTTTTTCATCCAGATCATTCTAATCCAAGATGGTGGTACGTGATCCAAGTTACACCATGAAGTAAGAAGATTTTTAAAGATAGAGATGTGGATATGGAGATGACACTACCAATGCCAAATCGAATTGATCCAGATGGATCTAGCGAAGAAGATGAAGATCGCAATATGAGCCAAGAGAAAGATGCGCATAATGACATCATATGGGAGGAAGATGGAGATCACCATATTGAGGAAGAAGATGATCATCATCAAGAATCACCACACTTTATTGAAGAAGATGATCAAGTCTTAGGTGAACGTATGATGCTAGAGTACAATGATGATATAGGAGATAGAGTTAGAGATAGACTTATTTGGAACGTTAGACTTGGCTCAGGATGAAGTGTAAATGCTCTTCATTGATTTTTTTCATCTCAAACTTGGACATGAATATATGAGCTTCAAAGGCTTAATGTACATGCTCTTGTACTTTTATTCTCTCAAAGGATCAAACATATATGAAAATGAAAAAAAAATTGTCATTGGGAAAAACTCTTTTAATGTGGATATGGGAAAAAAAACTCTGTGTAAAATGTTGCTATAGGAAATTGTCTCAGTGTCACTATATAACGACCATTACCAATCTGATAAGTGTTACTATATAGTGACGTTTGCCTAAAGTTGCTATATAAGGGCCCTTAATGAAGCGTGCTTCCAATACCGATGATTAGCACCCCACACACGCTAAACATCGGTACTTAAGCATCGGAATAGGATCTGTGTGTAGTAGTGTATTACTTCTTGGATACGTTACTTCTAATATGCAAAGGTGCTTCTCACATGTCTTCTTGTCGTTTTCAAGGCACTGGTTTATTTCCAAGGTGAGCTCATATGTTCTCTTTCATTACACTCAGTTGTTTCTCCGAGTACATGCAAGTTTGCACAGATGCCTAGATACAATCCAACAGATTAAATGCACATTTGTTGATACCTATAGGATGAGTATATCTACTTTGTTTTTCATAGTCATCTATATTTACGAGTGCACGCAAGGTCTTGCTAGACCAATGATTTCTTCCTGCTTTGTCGATTAACTTATTGATGACTTATGGTAGGTATTTACTTATTGGTTCAAGCAAGGCATACTTTTATTTCACCCTTTATGTGGTGAGGTATACTTACATGTCTTTCATGATGAACACTTATGGTTGACTTAATGAGTACTGGTTTGGCCATGCCATCTATAGATTACTTATTGCATACTCATTTGAATGTGGCAAGGTTCAATGTCTTTCACATGACAATATTTATGAACACATATGGCTAATTTCTTAAGTACTTATTTGGACATGGCATATGGATAACTACTTGAGTACTTGTCTAGATGTGGTACATGCATTATTACAGACTCCTTGTTTGGATGTGACACATATTTACTCGTCTGGACGTGGTACATGGATTATTACTAAGTCCTCGTTTGGATGTGACACATATTTATCTGGCTTTCTCAATGGACACATATGGATTACTTATTGAGTACTCATTTTGACATGGTCATATTGCGTACTCATTTGCACGTGGCAAGGTTCAACGTCTTTCAGATGAACACATATGGATTACTTCATGAGTACTCATTTGGACATGGCACATATGGATTATTTATTAAGTACTCGTTTGGACATGGCACATATGCATTACTATTGAGTACTTGTTTGGACGTGATCATCGTTCCCGGATGCCCATTTTCTTGGTTACTTCTGGATGTTCTTTGTAATCTTGGATGCTGGTCTTCTTGGTTGTTTGGTACTTTTGGATGCAAAGAAGTTGTTATTTTATTCCCACTATGATTATGTAAGCTATGTCTAATCCACACAAGCTTGCCTCTTGTCATACGTGCGTGGCTTATTCTCATTGTATTTTTGGTTGCTCGATACTTCTGGCTACCCAGTTGTTCGGTACTTCTGGGATGCTCAATTGTTCATATTTCCAATTGTTCAGTACTTCTAGTGGCCTAGTTGTTCGGTACTTCTGGGATGCTCAATTGTTCGGTACTTTCGGATGTCTGGATGCTCATTGTGTTTCTAGATTATTGGTTCTTGATTTGCAGGATCATTATGGGCTTGTATTTTCGATTGTTCGGTACTTCTACCTGTCCAATTGTTTAGTACTTCTGGGATGCTTGATTGTTTGGTGCTTTCGGATGTCCGGATGCTCTTGTGTTTCTAAATTATTGGTTCTTGATTTGCAGGATCATTGTGGGCCTTTCTGTTGTGTTGCTATGGCTTTCTTACACTATGTAAGTGACACTTCAGCCCTGGCTTTATGGGACATATCAAATCTGATACTTCACGATGCTCGAATGCTCGTTGTGTTTTTGGATTATTGGTTCTTGATTTGCAGGAACTTTATGGGCCTTCCTATTATGTTGCTATGACTTTCTTACACTACCCAAGAGACATTTTAGCCCTGGCTTTGTGGACATCTCAAATCATCCCTCCATACTCATCTTTGGAGTGATCAAAGCGATTTTCTCATACATTCATCCTTGGTATAATAAAAACGGACACTTGAATATTTGTTGTGTTCATATACACTGCATGAAATCGATCATTTTATGTGGATGATCTTTGCAAAACATGAAGGCATGATTATAAAGGTTTGAGGAGGTTTGACCATATTGAACTTGGAGACAATAAGCTCTACTATTCAGATGAAGAGCTCAAACATCGAACTTGAAGATCTCAAGCCCCCTGATTATGCATCATCACTATGTCAAACAAGTTGAGATTTCCAGGAAGGCCGAACGTGATGGAGAGACAATAAACGAGTGCGAGCGAGAGTTATCATCTGGATGTATGATGCATGTAAGTTTCTTACCTCTTGCTATAATTAAGTAATTATTTGTGGCAATATACGCTATAAAATAGATGCATCTTCATTGTTTTAATAATGCTCTTTTACAGTACAAAAAGTACAGTGTATTATGGTCATATGGATGACATTTTCGCGTGGAACACATCGATTTAAAGAGAGTCACATATGATTGTGGAGTCATGGCTAACTTCACACAAGATAGCCGAGCAAGTGCTTCGGATACCAATCTTCTCTCCTCACAGTTGGATTATTATGGAACCATACGCGAAATGTTGATTTCAGACGATTTAGTATTTTCATTATTGATGTAAAATGGTTTAGAACTATTTACAATGGTCCCCATAGGACAGTGAGAAAAGATAGTAGCGGTTTCTTTGCAATAGACTCCACCAAACATTAGACCGATGAAGGTGATACTTTTGTTCTTCCCGAGCACTATGAGCAGGTGCATACTAATGATTTAATTAATTGAAGCTTTCGTTTTTAAAGATCCATTGATACATGTACTTGAGCATAATTTCATATATATAATTGATGACATTTGGCACCCATCTTCAATATAGGTGGTTTTTCATCCATATCATTCTAATCCAAGATGGTGATACGTGATCCAAGTTGCACCATGAAGTAAGAAAATTTTTGAAGATAGAGACGTGGATATGGAGATGCCACTACCAATGCTGGATCCAATTGATCCTGATGAATCTAGCGAAGAAGATGAATATCACAATATGAGCCAAGAGGAAGATGTACATAATGACATCGCATGGGAGGAAGATGGAGATCACGATATTGAGGAAGAAGACAACGATCATCAAGAATCACCACACTTTATTGAAGAAGATGATCAAGTACTTTTAGGTGAACGTACGATGCTAGAGTACGATGATGATATAGGAGATAAACTCAGTATAGAGTTGGAGATAGACTTGTTTGGCGCTTTAGACTTGGCTCAAGATGAAGCAGTTGATGTAAATGCTCTTAATTGATTTTTTTCATCTCAAACTTGGACATGAATATATGAGCTTCAAAGGCTTGATGTACATGCTCTAATATTTTTATTCTCTATGAGATCAAACATGTATGAAAATTTTAAAAAATTTGTCATTGGAATA
Source organism: Dipteris shenzhenensis (assembly GCF_047967505.1). NCBI lineage: Eukaryota > Viridiplantae > Streptophyta > Polypodiopsida > Gleicheniales > Dipteridaceae > Dipteris > Dipteris shenzhenensis. The sequence goes on from NC_141620.1 coordinate 26,879,974, forward strand.
AAAAAACATGGTCCTAGGTGTGTTATCAGATCAAGTACTTATCTAACTAACACGCCACTTTTCATGCCACTCAATAACACCTAGGTTGAGGTGGGTGCAAAGTATTGTGCCCATCGGATGTACTTTGCCTGGTATATCACGTATTAAACTCCGTTTGTGCCTCAATCTCATGCACAACCATAAAAAAACACGCTTTTAGGTGTGTTATCCAACCAACTTCTTATCAGATGGGTGTACCACTTTGCATGCAATGCAATACCACAATTGTTGAGACTCATGCAAAGTATTGTGCCCATAGGATATGCTTTGCATTGTCGAACAAGCATTAAACACTGTTTTGGCCTTAGTGTCATGCACAACCGTCAAAAAATGCGGTCCTAGATGTGTTATTCGACTATGTACTTATGGGATGGGCACGCCACTTTGCATGTAAGTCAATAATACCTAGGTTGAGATGTGTGAAAAGTATTGTGATGATCGGATATGCGTTGCATTGTCGATTAAGCATAAAACAACGTTTTTGCCTGAGTGTCATGGACAACAACCAATAAAAAACATGGTCCTAGGTGTGATATTCTAAAAAGTACTTGTCAGATGGGGGAGCCACTTTTCAAGAAAGTCAATTTCAACTAGGTTGATGTGTGTGCATAGTATTGTGTCTATCGATTATGCTTTGCATGGGGGATCACACATTATACACTGTTTTTCCCCTAGTGTTATGCACATCCGTCAAAGAACATGCTCTTAGGTGTATTACCATACCAAGTACTTATTGAATGGGCATTCCACTTTGCATGGAACACCATACCACCGCTTTTGAGGCACGTGCAAAGTATTGTGCCCATCGGATATGCTTTACATGGTAGATTGAGTATTGAATACCATTTTTGCCTCGGTGTCATGTAGAACCGTCAAAAAACACGATCCTAGGTGTATTTTTCAAACAAGTACGTATCGGATGGGGATGCCACTTTGCACACAAGTCAATACTACCTAGGTTGAGGAATGTGCAAAGTCTTGTGTCCATTGGATATGCTTTGCATAGTCGATCACACATTATACACCATTTTGTTCCTAGTATTATGCACAAACAAGTGCTTGTATTATGCCCTTATACTATCCACATGCAATTTGCGCTGTATCATCCAGCATTACACTTTATCATTCAAAATGTCATATGGCCATCTTTGTGTATATATTTTCACATAGATATATAGTGGCTCTGGTTTTTTCCCTTGTACTCCCCAAGGGTTTTTTCATCCGTAGCTAGAGAGCCTAGTTTGAGTGGGGGTATTAGAGCTATATATATCTTGCCCTAACTCAGCCTAGTCCTCAACTATATATGTGTGTATGATCTATGAATAGAATCACTTTGTTGGGAGCAACTCTTGTGTCGGTCTCTCTCCTCTTTCTCTTCCTCTCAACACAACTCTTGTGTCTATCTCTATCCTCTTTCTCTTCCTCTCAATAATAATTTCATACTAGGTATGGGCATTATCAGTTCAAAGTATTGGCATTTAGTTTAACTAATGCTCCAATAACTTTTATGATACTTATGAACAGTTTGCCAAACTAGGATCATCCACAAAGTGATTGTCAAATTGAAAGGGTCAATCAGGTCATTGTGGATATGCTTTGAGCATATATACATAAGCAAAAAACAAATTGGGAATAATATTTGTCCATATTAGAATTTTCATATAACGGTGCAAAACATTCAACTATAGGTTTTAGTCCATTCATGAGGTATTGATTTGGACATAAAGCCCCAATTGTAGTGGGACTCAAAAAAGAGAAGGTTCAAGAGACTAAAGACTTTCTTAAGGATATGATTTGAATGCTTAAATTAGCTAAAGATACCATTATAAGGGCTCAAGATAGAGCAAGAATTTATGCAAACCCCCACCATAGATGGTGGGAGTTCTAAGAAATTATTGGTCTCATGTTTAAGATTAGAATGTGTACTATAACTTGAAGATAAAGTTTGTCGAATTCCGTTGGGCAATGCATAAGTTATGGGTCAGGCAAGATACCTATATACAAAAAATGTCCTAGACTACCCAAAATGGTTATACCCAAGCAAACAATTGACCCGGGCACTTCATGGAATGTGACACAAATAACTAGGCACCAAATGGTGGCCACATCATGGCACACATGGGTGCTAGAGTAAATGCCCTTAGGTTGGGTTCACACAATTCGGAGGCATAGGCTAGGTGTTGAGGCTATCCAATGAGAGGACGATGAGTGGAATGGGATGTTCACACCATCCGACAACACTCTTCATCTCGGGTTGAGCTGGACAGACAACTAACAGTCAAGTTTAGCTTTCCTATCCAACTTGGCAACTGCCGAGCAAAGGAGAAAGATGACTCCCCCAAAACATTGTGCAGTGCAGCGACATTGGATGGTCGATTCATGTGCAGAGCTTCTTCGTCTCGCTATGTGAGGAGTATGTGAGTGGACTCTTTTGAGCGGTTGGTGTGAACCTAGCCTTAGTATTATTAGGGTGAACCTCGTGCTTTGTCCCGAGTATAACAACGATACCCAAGAAGAGTATAACATTGATACCCTTAAGGAGGATTGTGGAATTCTCAACCATCCATCGTGCTGTGCGACACAAATGTAATTCGAATTTTCGAAGCATCGACGCACTTTTCTACACCCCAATTTGTCGTCTTCAGTTGTCGTCGTTCGCATCAGAGATCCAGTCCCAGGATGCCCGCCCTGTCGTATCTTGAGGCTCAAGATGCGTATGCAAGCTGCTATTCAGTCTCAGAGACGCAGAGCGCGAAGGGCGAGGCGAGCGATCCGTAGAATCGTAGAGTTACGCAGAATTGAGCTTGAGTTGGCGATCGGAAAGAGACCAAATTGAGTCTCAGAGACGCAGAGCGCGAAGCGAGCGATCAGCAGAATACCATAGTTGAGGAGGATGGAGTTGAATTGGCGTGACCAAAGTGAGTTTCAGGAGTTGAGGAGGATTTAGCATGAGATCACGATGGAAAGGAGACCAAAGTGAGCTGTAGGGAGGAGAATTGAGTTTGACCTTGAGTCGGCCATTGGTGAGCTGCAGTGACGACAATCGAGTTTAAGATGGCGATAGGGAAAATATAAGAGTAGGCTGCGTCAGTTGGAAGTGGATCAGATTGAAGGCCATGGGATCACTGGCGCAGAACGTTGACACACACAAGGCAATTGAGCTGCTCCGATTCGACAGTGTCAATGCCAGTGCCGGCTGCACCTTGTCGCGCCGGAAAACTCCCCGAGCAGGCCCTGGCCAAGTGTTGATCCGCGTGCTTTGCTGCCCTATTCATCCCGCAGACATCCTGGCCGTTCGAGGCTTATATCCGCTGTACCAACCCCGGCAATTTCCAGTTGTCCCTGGTTTCGAGGGCATGGGACGGATTCACGAGGTGATTTTCTGTTCCCACAAATGCACACGTTTGTGTAAAAATATGCTTTTGGGATGATTTACCTTGACGCTGAGATCAATCAATCCGTCGGATAAGGTTGGGAACGATGTCCAACACCTCAAAGTGAACCAGCGCGTTGCATTCATCGCTGGTGATGAAACCGGAGAAGGAAGCTGGCAAGAATACGTTCTGCTGGACGCTTCAAAGGGCGTGTTCCCCTTACCAGATGCGATCAACAACGAGACGGGTGCTCAGCTGTTCATCAATCCCGTCACAGGTATTCGGCCAGCTGTCCAGTATTGTTTTGCGTGCTCCAATTTATATGGCGCAGAGGCAGCGAACATGTGTTGATCAAGTTCAAATCGCCTGTTCTGCGCCAGTTTACGGTCTTTTCGACTCGCTACAAGCGGCCAAAGGGGACTACGTACTTCAGTCTGGGGCGGGGTCCGTCGTTGGGCGAATGTTTATCCAGCTTTGCCGTCTCAAAGGTGTAAAGGTGTGTGTCGGTTTCTTCTCTTACGCAACTATTCACACAAAGTGCACAGCCTCTCCTTCAAAAGCAGAATCATTCTCTAGTTATGCCGAGAAAAATTCAGAAGGTTGTTGCAAAAGCTATGCCAAAGAAGTGAAGAGGGAGTACGTCAAAAGCCTTCTCTAATAGCCAAAGCCAGCTATGCCAAGCAAACTCACATGCGCACACACACACTTCTTTTTTAGCAGTCGCTCTACTAGCAAACACTTTTCATAAAAAGTGTCTTCCCAATCAATTTTCGGCACTCGTCCTCTCATTAACTCTCTCTCTCTCATGTGACTCGCTCTGTGGCCCCATATGAACTATCCATTTGGCATTATATTACAAAATAATGTCCCAAATGTAACACACACATTATACAAACTATTTGCTATGGTTGATGCAAGTCATTCCTCAAATCATCAAAGTGATTGACTAAATGCCTCCGTTTGACTCTATGGCCGTTGTCAGACCATAAACCTTGTCAGGAGGAATGAGCAAAAGGAAGAGCTAAAGGCTTTAGGGGCTGACTTAGTGATCAACTTCATGGAGGAAAATGTCTTCGAGGTCGTGAAGGAAGCCACTGCTGGAAAGATGGCTTGCGGAGCTATTGAGTGCATTGGAGGTGACTTGACCAAGGTAATTTCCTTGAATCAAAATTCTTTCATCTATGTTGATTAATAGAGATACACATTAGTACATTGTTAAACTAGCAAGTATATATACCAAGGTAACAACATTCTATCATCGATGGGAAATTCGATAGAGATAGGACTTTTTGGCAAATTCAACTTGGTCCTATCACAAACCAATGCAACTATGGGAAGTGCTAGCAACAATAATTATAACCCTCTTTTCATGCTTGATCCCATGTGCATTGTGAGCAACAACATTTGGTGTTGTGGCATAGAGATCAAAAGGGAAGGAGGCACCTAAGCTAGCCTCTAAAGATTGCCATGCATATTTTGCCCAAGCTCTACTATGATGCTAAGCTTGGCGATCTTAGTGTTCCTCACATTGCATATGTCTCCATGCCCATCTCGGGAAGGGATGGTGGATGCCTTGATGGAACTTGAACTATATGCGATCAATGCAGTATGTCCTATGGATGCATGGGGAGGGATTTTCTCTTATGTATGTTAGTTTCATGTTTCCACACATACTAAATTATCTTGGGTGGAATATGAGAGAAGATATTATCTTGCACGTTTGTTACACATGGCATGCACCCAATCACCTTAGTATGTCCCCCTAGTCAACAAAAACATGAAATTTCTATTAAAACTCCAATTAGTAGATGTGAATAGGGGAGGTTTACAAAGGGGAAAAGAGTTCCCAACTGATTCCAAGTGAGGGAGGTACAGAGCGAAAGATATTTCCTATTAATCGAAGGTTAGTTTCTCTCAGTAAGCTATACACCACCCCCTCTTGACCCCATCCTTCAATCCCCTCTCCCTCTATCATGCATGGCAGCACAACCCATCCCTCTCTTTTTGTGTGTATCTATCTTAATGGTCTATGCACCCATGTGTGTGTGTGTGTGTGTGTGTGTGTGTGTGTGTGTGAGAGAGAGAGAGAGAGAGAGAGAGAGAGGGGGAGGGAAATAGGGAGGGAGGGAAGGAGGGAGGGAGGGAGGAAGGGACGGAGAGAGAGAGAGAGAGAGAGAGAGAGAGAGAGAGAGAAGGAGGGAGGGACGAAGGGACGAAGGGAGGGAGGGAGGGAGGGAGAGAGAGAAAGAGAGAGAGAGAGAGAGAGAGAGAGAGAGAGCGGGGGGGAGAGGGAGGGGGGGAGAGATAGGGGGAGAGACAGGGGGGAGAGGGAGAGAGGGGGAGAGATAGGGGGGAGAGGGCAAGAGGGGGAGACACAGGGGGGGATAGAGGGAGAGAGGGGGAGAGACAGGGGAGAGAGGGGGGGGGGAGAGAGAGAGAGAGAGAAAGAGGGAGAGAGAGAGATTTTGTTTATGTTGTTAGGATAGGGTTTATTGTGTGGGTGAAATAAGTGTGTGCATGTCATATTCTTGTTGATGGAACCCTTTTGAACATTAGGTGCCAAAGACTCGCTACCTATATTGAGGGGGTATTTCTAATGTAGTATCTGAATCAAAAGTCCATTGGAACCTTGTTTTTGAGAGTAGATGTGTAGCCAAATCTCAAGGATTTAGTCCATATTTCATGTGAAGACATTTGCAACAATATCACATCTTCAGGTAAACTTTGGGTTAAAGAAGCGCTAGCGAGATGAGTTTACAGCTTGAAGAATTTGTTCTAGGATTATGGTTATTTCTGTTTGACATTCATGTATTGTGTGTCTTGTCAACTTTTTGAAACATCACTTACTATCAAAAGGATGGGGCCTTCATATTGGTAAATTTTAATTCAGCCACTATGAGCATAGCTAACCCATTTAATGCCCATGTGCTGTGCCTATATAGGACCTTAAAGAGAGAGTAAGCCATGCTCTTGGTATCGCAAGCCACTAGTTTGGGTTTCTAATACCTATAGTATGAGTATAGTATGTTGTTACTAGATTATTAATTTCCAAGGTGGTTGGGCTATTTCAAGATAAATCCTGACATAGGGTTACAAAAATCTAGTGATGTGAAATAATTTTGCTATAGTCATTTTAAAGGCATATTAAATAAACATATGAAGCATATGGTGACATGTTAACATTTGAGTGTTTTCTACTTGAGACTTGAAAAGGAATCTAAATTTTTATTTAATATATTATGAGATCATTATTTACTTGGGCTTCTCTTGAATTATTTATAAATGTGATTTTTATTGATTACATACCTTAATCATATTGTTTGAATTGATGTTGAATTTGATGAATGCAGCAAATCACATCATGCATAAAAGATTCTGGGACGGTTCTTATTTATGGCAAGATGGCATCTGGAACAACCCATCTAGATATTGATGATATTCTATTTAGAGATGTGAGAGTGCATGGGTGGTACCTTGGGTTGTGGATCAAAACAAAGGGTGCTGAGATTGCTCAGATTCTAACAGATATAATAGGTCTTCTTGGTTCTAAGATTCTTGATCCGCTTGTTGGTGAGAAAGTGTCCTTGGAAAGGTATGAAGAGGCTTTCCAAAGGAGTCAGGTAATCATTCTCACTAGTCTCTCCATTCTTGAATTCTTTGTTTGTATATGTAGATTGAAAGTTATCAGTCACAATCTTCCCCCTATCCCAAACAACACCATACTCACTCATGTTCCTACAAATGCATGCACACACATACATGGTTAGTCCCTTTCATTTTCAATGCTTTTATGTCCATTGTAGCCTTCTTGTAAGAAAAGTATGACTATGATACTACAAAGACCGTTTAAAAAATGCTTGAGAATTCTAGGGTCTAAATGTATAAATAAGGGTCATCATATCTCTTGAAGATAAAAACCCATGCTTGAAAGTTTATATCGCTATATGGAGAAGGATGATATATATATTTCAACAACTAGCACCCTAAATCTTTGCACATGTACTCATGTGTGTAATATGTTCACTAAGGAAGGATTTGAAGGGAGATTTATCTATTCTTCAAAAATGTTATATGCATGTTTATGAATATATACAAAGTACAATTGAAATGATTAAATTTTTTATGATAAGATAAGATTACTTTGAATCTATTTACTCTAACATGGCCTTCAAACGTCAACCATGCAATTGAAAACACACACACACATGCACACACACGCACACATGCACACATACACAGACGCACACACATGCACACACACACACACACACACACATATGGAAATAAAATTTCTCATACCTCTTAGTGTCTAATGGAATGTTGGTTCTTTCATACCTCTCACTTCTCTACTAATAACTTTGTGAAATAGTTATAATTTCTTGAAATTCAATGTGACCATGCATAAAACAAGGAAATCATGGATATGAAACTTTTAATGTGGAAAATTAGATGGTTTGATCAAATTTGCTAGTGGTATAAGCTATAAATTTAATTCTTTCTAATAGACATGCATGCCAATGGGAATCTGTGTGAATTTGCACATATGCACACATGTAGAACATGTACAAGACTGTGTACATGTGTGCATATGCACATGTTCCCCTGATCACACTATGGACATGAACATGTGCATGATCGATGTCCACATATGGACGCATTTCCTCATCTTTCCTATGTATATCTATGTATATGGACCTATATATTCATAAATAAACAAGAGAATAAATATATAGGATTTTCATAATAAAGTACATTAGTAGAGAGAGAGAGAGAGAGAATAATGTGGTAGCCAAGTCCCCTACTAAAATAAAGGTCCGTGTAATAGCACAATAATGAAAACCTTCTAACCCTTATTAACTTAGCATTAGAGCATTTGAACTCAAGAGGTCCTCATAAGGATTTCATTAGAGATTAAATGAATTTCTTAATTTCTAGGGACAAATGTGGTAGTAAATTGAAGATTTCATGTGCCATCAAGGATGGTAAGGCTTTTTGCTCAAGTTTTGTATTTTGGTGGCATTTCAGATGTGTAGGGTTTGTCTAGGTTATCTAGTATAGCTGCCAATAGATCCCACATTAGACCACAAGGTGATCTAAGGGCCAATAGGAAATGTCAAATCGCATTCATGGGACTTCAACCCCATTCACATTATGGAAAAGAATGGTGGTTGTTGCGAGGCACGTCATCTTGCTTTTATGAATCCACATATGTTGGCTTTTATGCTCAGTTCTCTATAGCACAAGTGATCACTGTGTATAGTTTTTGGCACTCAAAGGAGAGCTATTCTTTTAGTAGCTCTCATGTCCCTTGGATTACAAAAATATTCAATGCCTCTCAAGAAGGGTCCATAATGGTTGTAAGATCATCTAATTATCCTATGTTGCTATTACACGAAAAAGATGCATAAAGACACTATGGTGCCATTTGTTTGTACATAGATGTCATGTCTAATATGACCTTTGTAAGTCTAGAGCATAACCAAGTGTACAAAGGTAAAATTTTTGTTGTTCTAAAGTATTAATGTTTTGGCTATTGGGGCCGCTGCGTCTATGTAAGATAATTGGATATAGTTGAACAGCTGGTCACTAGTTGGACAAAAATTCAACAAATTGCATGTCCTCTAAGGTGATAGTAATGTATACCTTTGTAAGACTAGAATATGTCAAATTGTAGAAATGTATATTTATTTTGCTTCTAAAGTCCAAATTTTTTATTGTAATGATAGCCCATAGGTGGTTGTTGAATGAGGCTACCACATGGCCTCAAGGCAGATCAAAGCACGGTATAGTTCTTAGAATTACTTTTAGGTCACTTGGATCCAATTGAGATCCAATGTTGTAGATGATGAGGCTCTAGGGATTGACATATGGAAAGTCTCTTAACCACATTCCTAGCTTGATCTTATGGCTACTAGTAAAGACACCACGAAGACATCAAACCTCAACCCATGATCTATAGGGTTACTTTCAATAACATCTTGGTGATTTCTTCCTCATTTTGTCAGTAGGGGTTAGAAAAGGTAGGGGGGGCTCTCCATCTAGAATGAAAAATTCAATTTCGTCCAAATTCTAAATGATCTACACTCCGCATAGTTTCTTGCTTAATCATGGGATTAGCGATTGCTTTATTCCTTAATCAAATACATCCTGTTTGAGTTCGAATCTCCCCTAATGTAGTCTTTCTAAGTAAGGGATGAATTTTTCAAGGCAAAATGTTTTCAATACTTCGTATTTAGCAAGGGTGATCAAAAGTACTCTTTTGAAATATTAGAGGCATAACACCTTAGAAATCATAAAGAGCTTGTAGTGGTTTAGAAGGTGATAAAAACTAATAAGGTTTCTAGATTTTATTCATTTCAATAGTTCTTCATCTTGAAAATTTTTCCTACATTGACATTTGGCATGTGTGCTGTCACGCACCGTTCTTTCACAATCACGATCAGAATTATAGCAAGATAATAATCACAAATGAAAGAAGAGAGATTGTAGTATGAATCAAACTGATGAGTCTTTATAATAACTTTGGAGAAGAATCACTCCTTGAAGGAGCTCGATACCACCTGTCCACCCCCAAGCTATCTCACTCTCACTCTCACTCGCATGAAGATGTTCAAATCAGATGATCAAATGATCAAATCTCAATCACGCTCTCAGTCTCACTCTCACTCTCAAAATATCTTGATCTTATCTTCTTCTTTACGTTGCCTTGATTTGCATGCGCTCATTATCACTTTCGCAGTGCCTCGATATGCATGCCTTCTCTTCGCTCGAGCACCCTCGAGATGCGTGCCTTCTCTTCTCTTTCGCTCTGCCTCGATATGCGTGCATTGGATTGTGTGTTCTCCTTCTCACAATCTCCTCTTCTTTTATAGCCTTTCACCACTCCCAAAAGCGGCCAAAAACAGCTTTTCTTGAAAAGTGTGCATGTGCTTTTCACCTTCTTTTAGCGTGCGCTTTTGATAGCAAACGCGTATGGAATCTCGACGTCCCTATTCGGAGCATCACCACGCCTGCCTCGTACATCTAATGGAAAAGCTCAATAGCTTAGCTCATCTCGAAGATTAGAACCTCTTCTTTCCCTTTGCATTTGACCTTTCATGGCTAACTCTTCCATCTCAACCTCCGTCTAATGCCTGCAACTCTTGACACGGAAATCTAGATACACTTTTAGCTCAAAACCACTTTGTTAGCAACTTCTGAACTCCATACAATCATGCAAACGAGTGAACCACAAATTTTTCACTAAGACAAAGTTTCTCTACTCAACAAGATCTAAAACTCTCTCATACAGAGTTTTTTTAAATTATTTCTCTAACCAACTCAAAATCAAGCCGCAAAATCTAGTCGACACAATAATGGACAAAAACCAAAAATTTTCGACCAACACCAAACTTTCCCAAAACCTTCAAAACATCAAAACCATCCTTTTTGAACACTATCTGTGATATATATTCCAAAATATTTCATATACGAAATTGGAGCATCACATGTGCATGTGTGTGTGCGTGTGTGTGTGTGTGTGTGTGTATGTGTGTGCGTAGATTAAAAATTCCTATCAATAATTGATCCATACAATTAATTGTATCAATTGGATAAAAACTAAAAAAAGGAAAACATATAAGGAAAATGTTTGAGACATCTAAGTAATAACTAGAGTTTGTAAAAATTTCCACCAAAATTAACAATTTTTAATAATATTGAGTTTGACCAAGACAATATTGAAAAAAAGATGTCCAATCCTTAGGAAATCCAAGTTTCGAGGTCAAGGTCCACTTACGTGCCCCATCCAAACAAACTAGGTGTTAGAACATCATAGTTATGTTTTGGTAGACATGAATGCCTAGTTTCCCTAGCTTGTTATCACTGTACCTAGGAATATAGACAACCATATGGATTCTCAGATTTTTTTTTTAATTAAAAAGTTTAAGTCACAAGTGGAGTATGGAGGGAATGAATGCATGGTTTGTGAAGGGATTAGAGGAGGTATGGGATGATTAGTGTGCTTGGTGTGTGGGGTGGTTGAAAAGAGACTATAAAGGGAAGATTTCACGGTGGGTTACATAAAAGAATAATTCATAGCTGGGGAAGTATACATGTATGTGTGTGTACGTAAAAAGAGTACTAATCAAAACTATTGTGTGTGTGTGTGTGTGTGTGTGTGTGTGTGTGTTTGTGTGTGTGTGTGTGTGCGCGCTCGCACACGTGTGAGTGTATACACATGCACATGCGTGCATGCACACGAGCATGCACACATACACACATATGCATGCACACACACATGTACATTGGAATGCAGGATACATGAAAGTGTGCATCATGTCTACATACATACATGTAGACATGCCACATACTTCCTCTCCCCCCGTACTTTCTTCTCCTCTTAACACACATACACACACACGTACAGATGTTGTGCTCAAAAAACTATTATCCATTTTACCATAGGGGTAAAGGATTTACTCCCATTAAGTTTACATTTGAATGGAAAGATTTTTAGAGAATCATTACCAATGAGCATGCACGGGTTTTGCATGCATCCAGGTAGTTACTTGTGTTAATTTCTACCTATACACATAGGTTTGTACTGATGTGAATTTGTGTGTGCAAGTGAGTGTGAATGCAACGTTAAGGACTATGGATGTACATTGTGTATCCATGGTCAAAGTAAAGTAATATGAATTTGTGGCTATGTTCATGTATATGTGCAAGTGATTGTGCATGCACTTAAGGAGTGTGGATGTACATCATGTAGTAGCCATGGTGAGAGTGAAGAAATATGTATTTGTATGCATGCATGTACAAGCATCTACACATATTACAAAATCCATGTGAGCTACTCAATGAGAGCATAGGTTCCATTCCTATCCTAGATTGATATGTTCTGATGCAAAGATGGAATTTTTTGGGGGTGATTGCAGGAAAAAGCCCATGGTGGAAAGGTTCTTCTTGTCATGGAAGGCTGATTTGGAGAACTATACTTGGATATTTTTTAAAATTTTACTTTCTTTAGTTTATTCCAAGCAATGATTTATGATGATGTATTAAAAGATAAGCTTATTAATTCTTCATATCATCTTTCTTTTAGAACCTCAAACGAATACAAAATTATTGTTCTTCCTCCCCACATCTTTAGTGTTTTTGGAAACCAAACTCTTAAAAATCCATTTTATGAAAAAGAAAAAAGGCATAGAGAGATCCATGCCTTCTCACTTAGTAAGAGTAAATAAATTAGGGAATGCATACATGAAATTTCCCTTCTTAGAATTTAATATCACCTTGTCAAAATATCCCATGGCAATTTTAGTTTGGAAATAATTAGATATGGTTTATAGTACCTAGTTTCAAACATCCCAACTTGTTTTTCATTTATGTAAACTAGTACTATACTGTAGTTACCAACAAATTTGAATTATCTACATAGTCTTGGATGATAAACCTGTGCATACTTTAAAAGTATTACATTTTTGGATTATAACAAAATTACAAAATTTTCATAAATCCATATGTACTTGTTATGCTCATATTTTTCATTTCGGTATATAGTTTGAAGGCCACAAGGCAAATCTTGCAAACTATGGAAACTTCTATTTAGTCATGCTAAATTCAAGAAATATGACTATTTACCTCCTACACTTCAAGACAAACCTCTATCCTTTTTTGGGTTTAAAAGTGCTAATTGAAATTTATGTTTATATCCGAATCTATTGCCGCATCCACTTTAGTAGAGTTGATAATTTTATACTACAACTCCTAAAAGAACGTCTCTAATATAAGAGAATATATTTCATAGTGAAATTTTTCATATAGATATTGACTTATCATAAAGGAATACTTTTTAAACATCTTACTGGGAACATCTAACATCACTAGATGAAAACATATTGCATGACTTAATGTTTTATAAGACATTATAGGTAATATACTCATCCAATCTAGAAGTATATGTAATAAAATTGCATATTTTGGTGGTATCTTTTATAGGAAACACATACCCTCGCAAAATTTTTAATACACAAGACAATCTATTATTAACTAGTTCAAGGAATATAATGTTTATGTAAAATATTTTAGTATCCTTATTGTTCATGTGACTTCAGGTGTAGTTAATAAGAAACGTGCATTGCTAGATAGTTGTCCACTTAGGCTCACAAGAGCTAGCACATTGACCTAATTTACTAAAAATTTTGAAAAGCACAAGAGGTATGTGACCTTATATATTTAGTTTGTTTTTGGGAAAAAAGATTCATAAACAATGATGGTTTTTAAATGCACTCCTATGATGAGATTGAGATAAGGTAGAAGAAATCATTACCTACTTATTATGGATGTAGCCCCCATGAGTTACCATGCAATTGCATTATTTGTTTTGCAAATCATAACCCTCTTATTGACTTCTATCAAAAGTATCAAAACCAACTCAATGATCACCTATGAAACACTTTTAATTTAAGTAAATCAAAACTATGTACTCACCCCAAATTTCTCACTTGAGTAAAAATTTTAACTTAAGTAAATTAGAACTACCTACACACCTCAATCCCTTCTTTCATTATTCCTAAAAGTTTCATGGAGGCATGTCATTTTAGAATTCTCATGATAGTTAAGGTACATATGATTGCAAATATTACTAAGAACTTGGAAGAAAAGTTTTGTGAATACTTAAGGACATAACAAAATCTATTTATGAAATACCAAGTCTACCCTACTAAGGAGAATGAAAATATTTCAAAAGCATTTTAATCAACAATACAATAGTTCTAATAAGTTGGGAAGAGGATTTCTTAAAATAAATAGTTGTTTAAGTAGAAGAGATGTAATCAATTGTGCTTTTGTCACTACCTTCCATGGTAGATATCTCTTTGTGAATATTTTTCAATGCACTAGGGTCATGTCAATATACGAAGATGGAGGTGAGAGTATATTATCAATGATAGTTTCTTATTTGTAATCAATGATTTATGTTAATGAATGATCACCAATGGAACATCATAACCTAGGTCGCTACATATGCTAAAGATTTTCTTGATCTCAAGATCAAGATTTCATCAATAGTGTGACTTTCCATGCAATATGAACACATACATATCCACTATTTGGATATGTAACAAGGTTGGATTGTGCAACTTGCCACTTTTTCTTTATTCCTATAATAATTTCTTCCATCAGCATCAATGGTGAGCCTTCAAATGGGATAGAAGATGCAATGATTGCAAATAGCCACCTCCGAGGGCACCAACTCCCTTTAGTAAGAAAACCTATCAATGTCTTAAGTATGAGATGAATTTAACAATATGCCATTAGTAGAAATTATTCAAATTAACATGGTTGTGTTCTACACTAAAAGATCTTCAAATGTGTCTTTACACCTTGAAATTTCGGTAACACATGAAAAAGTTACATTAATTTGAAAGGAGATGGGTTTTCAAATTTTAGTGTTATTTTTATTCTAACCCCCCTAATCCAAAAGACCCCGCCCCTTGGGCATCACATATTGTGCAAAATATGTACAAATCTTAAAATCTTGCATACTTTTCAAGGTACATACCTTCTATTTTATCGGAGGAGGGACATGAAATTTTCATTTTTTCCCCTTGCATATTTGATTTTTTAAAAGGAAATCCATGCATATTATATATGGACCTTGTCCCCCATACCCTCGATTTTAGATGAGGGTAGTATCATATTACATATTGAGTTGGCACCCGAGGAGCCACCTCAAGTGCCCCCTTGGATGATAATCATCATTAAATGGTTTTAAAGAAATTCCTTTTGCATTCCTTTGATTAGCAAGATAATCAAATGGATAAAAAGAATTGAAAATATTCCCAACTTTATTGGATATTCAAATTCATACATGCCATCAATAAATACAATACATTATTTAACAAAATTTTCAATTTTATGATGTCTTTACAGATGACTTATGTACATAGCGAAAGCCTTACCTTTAATCTAACCTACTATGACTTTTTAAGATATATTTACACCTTCTTGATGAAATAATTAAGAGTCCTTTAGATTATTAGTGTCGTGTGAACCTAAATTGGGGCCCTTTTTCACTTTAATTAGGATGTTTTTTCGTTGGATTAGTATTAGGGTTGATATGCTAGTGTATAGGATAAGTATGCTCATTTTGGTCTTTCCTAACTATATTATGCATTCTTGGTATGTAGTTTTTTGTGTTCAAAAACATTGGATATTTGTGAGCAAATTTCATGCCATATCCAAGTTTATTTTTCTTCCCCACATAGGCTTGGGATATTTTGTGACTCTTTGAATCATTTTTGAGGTCTTCTTATTTGTGTAATTTGGGAAAAATCATTCTTAAACTCTCTATATCAATAGTCAAAATCATGCGTGTGAAGCATTGTTCATAGTAGCAAAAGTTCAAAGTGTTTGATTTTTTTATTTAGAGATCAGAACAAGGTCATTCCACCATTCAAATAAATGACGTGACTTGTTTATCACTTCATGTGATCTTTGATGCAGTTATGAGTTTTCTATAAAAGGTTATTTTCACTTTGAGTCGCCTATGGTTGGAAAAGCATTTAAAATCCTTATTTTTTGAGGTTTCTATATAGAAAAGAACATTGGTTTACAAAAGATCATGGTTATTGACCCAAATGAGAACAATGGTTGATCAAAATAGCTATAAAGGTTAACATTGATCCAAACAAGCATGATCATTGACCATTGACCCAGACAAGTATAGAGGTTCTCTCTGGTCACTTGGTGGTTTTTCTCAATGGTTCTCAATGGTTTCTAAATGGTGGACCATTAACGAAGACCAATGCAATGGTTCCTAGATGGTCGACGACATTAATAATGACTATTGCAATGGGTGTTAAGAATGCAATGTTTATATAACTTAGAGCCTATTTTGATATAGAAATTACATTTTTTTCCCTTGAATTTGGAGACTTTTTTTGTTCTAGTTGAATTCCATGTGAGAGTCATTGATTCAAACAAGGTTTTCATTCACACTCAAAAGGTGATGCATTTAGTTGGCACTTATAATTAATATTTAGGGAGTAATCCATGTTTAGGGAATTTATTGAGCACATTGTAGTCAATTGTTGGGTTTCATATTGAATGTTGTAGTCAAATTATGTAGCAAGTTGTGTAGTAAAATATGGCTTAAAATGATTGCATATTTGGTGCAGCTTCATCCCAAGACAATAGATAAAGACTATGTTGTTTGTCTAAGTTTACAAAGTCTGGGGTCTAGCAAATGGAGATGAATCCTATCCCATAGATGTTATGCCTAATACACCTAGCATTGATGTTATTAAAGTGTTTGTATTGCAAATATCAAGACTAGAGGGTAGCATGGAAAGAGGATGTCTTGCATAATATCTAATGAGGTTTTATGTTATTAAGGCTTTTGTGCACTTAAATCCATCTACGCCTCAACATTGGGATGATATAAATGATCTAGTTTTAGATTGCACAAGGATGGAAAACAAAATAAAGATGAGTGTGTCACTAGAATTGAAATTCAAGACCTTTTTGTTGTACAATTATGGATAAATGGATTGGAAGATATCGAAAGGAAAAAAGACAATGAGAGGATGATTAGTGGGCTTTTAAGCAAAGCAATTGAAGATGCACTTACCCCCCTAGAATTATTTACCACCGTGATTGCTAAATGCCCTTCCATAAGGTGGAGGGAGCTGTCATGGAGGCTATGCAAAATGAGGAGGAAGTAATAGATAGAAAAAAGAATTCGCATGGGATTGTGATTTGTAATGTTTGTAACCATAATGTTACATTTACATGTCATCCTTTTTGTACATATTTATTTTCTACTTTATAATTTGAAAAAAATCATTCTTAAACTCTCTATATCAATAGTCAAAATCATGCATGTGAAGGACTGACTATTCATAGTAGCAAAGTTCAAAGTGTTTGAATTTTTTATTTAGAGATAAAAACTAGGTCCTTCCACCATTCAAATAAATGATGTGACTTGTTTATAACTTCATGTGATCTTTGATGCAGTTATGAGTCTTCTATAAAAGGTTCTTTCACTTTGAGTAGCCTATGGTTGGAAAAAGCATTCAAAATCTTAATTTTTTGAGGTTTCTATGTAAAAAAGAACATTGGTTTGCAAAAAGGCATGCTTATTGACCCAAATGAGTGCAATGGTAGATCAAAATAGCTATAAAGGTTAACCATTGATCCAAGCAAGCATGATCATTGACCATTAACCCAGACAAGTATAGAGGTACTCTTTGGTCACCTGGTCATTTTTCTCAATGGTTCTCAATGGTTTCTAAATGGTGGACCATTAATGAAGACCAATGCAATGGTTCCTAGATGGTCCACCACATTCATAATGACTATTGCAATGGGTGTTGAGAATGCAATGTTTATATAACTTAGAGAGCCTATTTTGATATACAAATTACTTTTTTTTTGCTTGAATTTGGAGACTTTATATGTTCTAGTTCAATTCCATGATTCAAACAAGGTTTTCATTCACACTCAAAAAGTGATGCATTCAATTGGCACTTGTAATCAATTTTTAGGGAGCAATCCATGTTTAGGGACTTTATTATGCACTTTGTAGTCAATTGTTGGGTCTCATTTTGAAATTTGTAGTCAAATTATGTGGCAAGTTGTGTAGTGAAATGTGGCTTAAAATGATTGCATATTTGGTGTAACTTTATCCCAAGAGGATAGATAAATGACATGTTGTTTGTCTAAGTTTTCATAGTCTAGGGTCTAGCAAATGGAGATGAATCTCATCCCATAGATGTTATGCCTAATACACCAAGCATTGATGTTATTAAAAGGGTCTGTATTGCAAAAGGCAAGACTAGAGGGTAGCGTGGGAAGAGGATGTCTTGCATAATATCTAATGAAGTTTTATGTTATTAAGGCTTTTGTGCACTTGAATCCATCAATGCCTCACAATTGGGATGATATAAATTATCCAGTTTTAGATTGCACAAAGGACATTGGGAAGAAAGTAAATATGAGTGTGTCACTAGAATTGAAATTCAACACCTTTTTCTTGTATGATTGTAGAGAAATTGATAAATGGATTGGAAGATATCGAAAGCAATGAGAGGATGATCAGTGGGCTTTTAAGCAAAGCAATTGAAGATGCACTTATCCCCCTAGAATTATTTACCATGACCACTAAATGCCCTTCCAAATGGGTGGAGGAAGCTTTCATGGAGGCTATGCAAAATGAGGAGGAAGTAATAGATTGCGGAGAGAATTTGCATGGGATTGTGATTTCTAATGTTTGTAACCATAATACTACATTTACATGTCATCCTTTTCTACATATTTATTTTCGACATTACTCATTATTAACATTAATTCAATGCAATGTCATTGCATGGTAGGCCATTTTTTAGTAGAGAAGACTGATGTAAAGTAGTGTAGTACATTTGATCATGGGGTTATGGCAAAATTTTCACAACTAGACACCAGAGCTAGGATTATATTGAAATCATGCAATCTAGAATCTCTAAGAGAATTTTATAGAATTTTAAGAATTAGTCTTTGATGTCAAATTGTTCAAGCTCATGTGTAGAGGGGATCGTGCTATAGTCAATAATGATTTAAATGGATTTTTTCTAGGAGGGGTTGTTGTTGTGCATAAATGCAAGCAGGATGGAGGGGAGGGGAAATGGGTTGATACATGCTTTGTAAGACATGGCATGCAGCATGCATAGAGAAGGCTCCTATAAGTACTAATCTGTTGAATAATAACACAACAACACAAAGCAACTATAGATGCGCTTGGTAGACGTGCAAAATAGCGGGCGCGTCTATAGGCATTGCTTTAGTAGAGAAATTACGGGCGCATCTAAATGCGTGTCTAAAAGCTCGTCTATTTGCGTGTGAATCATCGTGTCTACTTGCACGTCTGACGTGAGAAAATACGGGCCCGTCTAACATCCCATTTATTAGCGCGTCTATTTGCACGTGTATTTGCGCGTTTATTTGCGTGTTTACACTGAGAATCAGATGCACATTTAGACGCGTAAATAGACGCGCTCCAGAGAATACAAAAAAAGAGATTTTGGTGTACATCATTGCTTTCCAAACATTGCCCATGATTACCAAAGCACATAATTTTTTGCAAGCCCACATATACAAGAATTAAGTGAGATGAGGAGAATGAGACAATATGTAAAATAGTTTTGCCAATATCAATTATGGGGCTACAGTTCAATCTCATCCTCAATGAGATCAACACTTGCCAAACTATCTACTTCAAAATCTAAACAAGTGTTTAGATCTACAAATACATTCAACCCACTACTACTTGTGCCACTCATGTGCTCATTGAAATCAGCATCTCCAATGGTAGGCTCGTCCTCACGGGTAATGGCCTCAATATCTATATCTCCTATCTCATGATCATCCTCCTCTCTTGTATCACGGTCATCATCACGTCCATGGCCATGACGCTCCATATTAGTAAATGTACTATACATCACTTTGGAACGTGGCATAATAGGTATGACATGCCACCATCTATTATTATCCACCATTGGTTGATAGACAACCTAATTCAAACACAAATACAATCATGTTACTTTTCTTGCATCAAATATTTAAAAGCGAGTATTTTTATATGTGTGCACAGTACCTGTTCACATTGTTGCGGTAGTACTAGTGTGTCCTTCCTACTTTGCCAAAACTTTGTGGAGTCAATAGTAACAAAGCCACTTGCATGGCGTTTGATTGTTGCATTAGGGCCTCTTTCCACCACGTCCTTAACCACTTTACATCCAAAACATACACAAAGAAGCGTCGAAAGTCAAGCATAATGATATCTTGGATTATGCCACAATAATCATCCATGGCTCCATTGGCTCTCTCAAAGCTAGCAATGACGCTGCAATCTTGTGTGTTTCTCTTATCATCAATCCGTTGTGTTCGAAAATGCTTGCCCTCACACCATATAGCATTGAACATAGTGCACTACACCAAGAAAAAATCAATTAAATACGCAATCTAAATTATAAAAAGCTCCTAACTTATGCATAACATTCTATATACCGACCTTGCTCATGCATCCCCTAGCATACTCCCATTCTTCCATTATGATATGCATCCCCTCGTCTTTCTCTACTTTCTCCATTTCATCAAGTAGCCAATCCACATGAATATCCTTTGGAAGTGCTCTTAGATGCTGAGGGTATGGCACACGAGATCCGTGGTGTGTACGAAAGAGGGCCCTTTCTTCTTGTCTTCTTGCCTTTGCATCCTCGTATCTTGTCACCTATCTTTTCATCACATCACTATTAAGCACGCAAAAGAGGTTGATACTATTATGCAACTCCGTGTCTATTACTTTGTTGCATCCTTTTCCTTGAGACACAATAGAGGTCGTCCTTAGGTCTTCATCATCTCTCCATAGTCGTGGGAGAGAGCTATCCACATCAACAAGAAACTCAGAAATATATACAAGTGACTCTTGTACCAACCAACCCTCGGCCATGCTACCTTCGGGTCTTGCATTTTGTTTCATGAAGCCCTTCAAGGTCTTCATGAAGCGCTCGAGGAAGAACAACCATCGTGCATGTATAGTACCACATATAGCAATCTCATCCACCAAATGTACTATGAGATGTAGTTGGCTTGTGAGAATAGAACGTGGAAATGTCTCCTCCACTAAACAAACCGCCTCCACTGACATAACTCGAGCATTCTCAAGCGTGGTGGGATCTATTTTCTTTGAGCTCACATACCTCACAAGCTTGCCCATCTTGTAAATACAATCTTTCATGTCCTTTGATGCACTACGTGAAATGCTAGTAGGTAGTATGAACTGAACCCGTGAGGAGGTGGTTGATTAGTTGCTTATAGCTATTCACTCACAAATTTGAAAGGAAAAAGATATTATGCATATAAAATACTTACTTGGAGCATCTTGTGCCAATCATGAGATTTCAAGCCATATAATTGCTCTACACCTCTTTTCTTGCTCTTTGTAAAGGCTCCCTTCAAACACCTCATGCATCCAGTGGGAGTACGAATTGTAGTAATAGCGCGCTTCACCATCGCCATCTCTAGCTTTGATAACATCCACGGTGCACGAGGTAAAAAAACACACCCATTTGGTCTCTCTTGAGGCCAAGCTTCACGCATCCTCCCTGTGGTACGTAGATCCTCCCTTATGCCTGCCGAATCTCGTGTCCCATTCAAATGCTCCCAAATGGTAGATGCCACATTCTTGAAGATATGCATGGGATCAAGCAGGTGATTGATCTTGAGGTGGGACCAATCTGGTAAACGATAAAAGATGGAGTATCTAAACAATATAAAGTGTTAGCGTGCAATCTTTACTTTCAACCAATATAGCCAATCCTTACTTCTAGCCAATAGTGGTGGAGGAGTTGTGGAACCGTCCCAAATTCTCATCCAATCTCCCGCAGTGAGTGATTGTTAGAGGACTTCATTCCAAGGGGCAACATATCTAGGATGATCAGGGGGGAGAAATCGATAGTGATTCTCATAGATGACCTTATTCAATGCGTCTGCCCGTGAGGCAACTAGCGAAGGACCACAAACAGGACATGCATGGTAACCCGATGTAGTGAGACCTGAACAATAGATGCAATTAAGAGTGGAAGGTGGGTTTAGGGTGCCACATCCTTTGCCTATTCATAATTAAAAAATTCAATGCTTACCTGAACACTCACCATAGCCTGGGAAGTCATGCATCGTCCACATCAAGACTGCTTTGCAGTTGAAGTCTCGTGACGAGGGAGGCCTGCTCACATCATGCACCTCGATACCTCTCCAAAGTATCTCTAGCTCATCAATCAAAGGCTCCAAATAAACATCAGCGTTTTTGACTTTATGTTTCCCTGGAATTAGAAGGGACAGCATGACATGTCCTTTCTTAATAGCCATAGAGGGTAGAAGATTGTAATTCACCAATACCACTGGCCATACACTGTAAGACGTGCTTTTGAGACCAAATGGGTTCACACCTTCCATACCCAATCCAAGTCTCAAGCTCTTAGGTTCTTCCTTAAAGCTTGGCCATGTGTCTTCAATATGCTTCCACGCAGGAGAGTCCGCAGGAGTTCTCCACTTGCCATCGGTTGATCGATGGGAGGAATGCCATGACATGAGCTCTGCAATATATTTGCACTTGAACATATGTTGGATGCGAGGGATTATGAGAAAATGTCGCAATACCTTATGAGGCACGTCCAAGGTTTTGAGATCTGCTCTATATCTTGCCTCTCCACAAGTAGGACACTCTCTTGCATCCTTATGTAGTCCACGAAACAAAACGCAATCGTTGACACATGTATGGATGCGCTTGTAATCTAATCCTCCA
Source organism: Dipteris shenzhenensis (assembly GCF_047967505.1). NCBI lineage: Eukaryota > Viridiplantae > Streptophyta > Polypodiopsida > Gleicheniales > Dipteridaceae > Dipteris > Dipteris shenzhenensis. Next base: position 26,902,711 of record NC_141620.1, read on the forward strand.
AGAGAGGTCACATGTTGCCTTGCCATATCTCTTGAGGTCGGTAGTTTATTCTCCCTTGGAAGCATTTTACACAATAGCCTGCACGTGAAGACCATAAATGAGGAAAAGCATTCGAGTAATTGACCCACTAGCATAATTCACCATGTTTGCAAAATCGACTTTAAAGCTTACTTGAGTAATGCATTCAAACTTGCATTGCTCCATCCATAGATGGTTTGCAAGTTTAGTAACTCAAGGGAGGCACGTAGAACAGAGAATATGCACCCCTCAAACAGTGGAGTCGATGCTGCGGTAAAAAGATCATCCTGCTCCATGCTATTATCCCTCCCTTGATGGACATATAAATCCTGCACCATATCATTAAACACCTCCTCCTCCACGGCTTCATGAGGTAATGGCGGAGGGCTACTATCACCATCACTCCATGCATCTGTAACGGTCCCTCCTGAAGATCCCACCTCATATCGCCGACGCTTCACCTCTTCACGATGGGCATAGGGTAACATATGCGGGTGTGGCACTGCATCCTGTATCAAATTAAAATGGGATCATAACTCAAACATATGAACACCCATAGGTATCTCAATCAACCTTCACTTATAAACCCTTACCTTGTTTACGGTCACATCCCATTCTCCATACTTTGAGATATGATTGAGTGTAATCCTGCATGCACGATACATGTTTCCTCGACATCGATCACACATACATTTGATTTTTTGCTCCAACCACATTTCGCGATGGTGGATACGGAGGGATTCATCCTCACTGGAGCTACTTGTTGAAGATGGAGACATCCTACAAACAAAAAACCCACCAAATTTGCTCTTCTTCAAATGTTTAATTTAAACTCTGTGTTTCATCTATCGCCACGTCTATAGTCACGTCTAACATCGCGTCTAATGGTGCATCTAAACGCACGTCTACTCTGTGTATTTAGACACGCCTATAGACGTGCTATTAGACGCAACTATAGACGCAGCTTTTAAACCTGCTTTTCGGCGCACTGCTCGCTTTGCTTTTCTTCACATTACTTAAACTTCGCGTGGCTTGCTTCCTTCTTTATTAGCAGATCCAGAGTTTCAAAGCTTAAGAGAGAGCCTCCCATACTTACTTCCAAGCTTTCACTCAAGAGAAAGGGACCGTACCTACACTTACTTCCAAGCTTAAAGGAGAGGAGGACGAACAAGGAGAAGAAGCAAGTTTTAAATTTGCTTTTCGACGCACCGCTCGCTTTGCTTTTCTTCACATTACTTAAACTTCGCATGGCTTGCTTCCTTCTTTATTAGCAGATCCATAGTTTCGAAGCTTAAGAGAGAGCCTCCCATACTTACTTCCAAGCTTTCACTTAAGAGAAAGGGACCGTATCTACACTTACTTCCAAGCTTAAAGGAGAGGAGGACGAACAAGGAGAAGAAGCAAGTTTGAAAAAGAAAGAAGAACCTTCCATACCTTTATCCAAGTAAGTCTTTTTGTAGTTGATCTTGTTTGGAAGTTTGCTCTCTCCAGTTTTGTACTTTCTCGTATCCAAGAAGCGCATGATCTGGGTATCAGTGTCATGTTTTTGTGTCGGGTGCAATGTCCTTTTCTACTTTTTATAAATCTCGTCTGTCAGAGCGCATCTATAGGCGCGTCTCAGGGCGCATCTAAAAGCGTGTCTACAGGCGCATCTAACCCCGCGTCTGGCTTGTTGCAAACACACACAGACGCGTTTATAGATGCTCTATTAAATGCTCTGTTAGATGCTCTGTTAGACGCTCTGTTAAACGCTCTGTTAGGCACTGTGTTAGACGTTCTGTTAGACGCGTCTATAGACGTGCAAATCAGACAGGTTTATAGACACACTCTGACAGTAAGCCTCTCTTTTCTTCCCCTTTCTTCTCAGCTCATTAGTAATAGATTTTTTTCCTTTTTTCCAGTTCAACATGTGGCTAGGAAGCGCTTCTAGCTCACCTGATCCCCGGGAATCTATTTGGAAGGACTTATATAACGTTTTAGGGCACCCTCCTAGTCCTGCGGAGTTATACGGGTATATGATGGGTACTCTAAACACTCCCCACGAGTCGGCACTACAGACTCCAAGCCACCCCACACCGCCTGAGATCACCCCAGCGGAGTCAGCACAGCCGTCTTATGTCCCTTCTTATGCCCCTTCCCCCGTACCATCTTATGCCCCTTCCCCCATGCCGTCTTATGTCCCTTCTGCCATCCCGTCTTATGTCCCTTCCCCCATGCCGTTAGGAGGTCCTTCTGTCTCGGCGAGCTGTCGACGTACTCCTGTGCCATCGAGACTCGGTTCTCCAGCTACGAGTGGTCAGTGTAGTCCCGTGCAGTCCCCAGCTACGAGTGGCTAGCGTACGAGCTCGACACGACAGGGTAGCAGGCGTAGTAGCAGGGAGAGCGGTGGGGGATGCATGGCACAGTGCTTTGGGCCATGTGGCAGTGAGGAGGATGATGATTCAAATGATTTAGACATGCCTCTGGGTGATGGTACGATTTATTATGACATCACTCAGACAGGAGGCATCTTGATGGATGCACGGGGAAAGGACATCATGGCCTTCATGCGCTCTGTAATTGCTAACAATTACAGAGATTGCTTTATCCACTATAAAGACCACCCAAAGAGGTTGGCTGATGAAACCCTCACTACTGTTCGCTCTAGGTATCCTAACCCCCCCAATCGCCAGTTCACAAATAAATGGGGGAAGTCAAAGATTGTTACAATACTTAGCAATAAAAGATCTTCGCTTAAGAGGCAAGCACTAGCGGAGCTTGCCAGGCTTGAGGCAGGTCAACCACCAAGGGGCCCGCCCCACGCCGCTCACAAGCGTGAGTGGAAGAAGGCAATGAAGTCAGCGAGGGAGGACCCCAGTCTACAGCACGTGGAGGCACGGAGGATCCAGATGGAGGAATATGGAAGCATGCATTTTGGAGCAGGGGGTGTTGAATCATGGGAGGCCCAATTTGTAAGTATCGATCTCAAATTATATTGCTTATGTAGTTTATTAGGAGGTTGGTTGTTTCTTTGTACTAATCCCTCCACAAAGTGTGTCGCGGTCATGCAGCTTGAGATCGTGGGCAGATACCCTACTCCAGTGGAAACAGCCTACCACTACCACCATCGTAGAGGAGATACATGGAGGCGCTTCTATGATGACGGGTTGATTACTGAGGAGCAGTATACCCGAGCTACTGGAGCGGCCCCCTAGGTATTTGAAAGTAATTAAATAATGCCAAAATTATAAGTAAAGATTTGATTTTTTATACATTGATATATGTTGTCCCTTGTTTACAGGCCCATGCACAAGACGACGAGGAAGACGAGGAAGGAGGCACAAAAGGGAGCGCAGAAGGGAGCGTGGAACGCAGCGAGGATTAGTCGTAGAAGTAGTGCTAGCTACTCTTTTTTGTACTTAAAGCCACTGGCTTGGCTTCGTGCCTCTTGTATATAGACTCCTCTTATTTTTTGTACTTGAAGTAACATGACGTGGCTTAGCTTCCTTATTTTTTGTACTTGAAGTCACATGACGTGGCTTAGCTTCGTGCTATATGTATATACAAGAACTTTTTGAGCTTTCAATTTTATTGCGTTTTGGAGTTGTAATATTTTATTTCGAATTGTAATTAAAATGCGGTTGGCTGTAAGAATTGAATTACACAATGTGGATATGGGATTCTTGTAACTATATAGCATACACAACATACACAGTATTTTGTAAAATTTTAAATAAAAAAAAGCGCGTCTATCCGTGCGTATAAAAATGCATTTATATTCGCGTCTGTCTGTTTGACTTGCGTCTATATGTGCGTCTATAAATGTGTTTATAAGCTCTATTGATGCGTCTAACTGCACGTCTATACGCGCATGAGTCTGATATATAGACACGCAATTAGACGCGGGTCTCCAGACGCGAAAATAGATGTGCCCGTAACTTTTTTATTTAGTTCATGAAACGCGTCTGTGCGCACGTCTATGGGTGCTTTGTCTTGTTGTGTAAGTCTCGTGGTTGAAGGCTCCTTCATTCACCTATAGTAGCTACAATTGATGTAGGTATAGGTGCATCCCCACAATGTGTTTTTTACAAAATACATGAAATTGGATATGCATAATACTCAGTTGGGAATGCTTTCTCAAGTAAATGTATAACTTCAATGGCTTGGATCCTCATCAACTCAATAGGATATTTTCTTTAATTTCTAATTTGAGGATATCCACTTGCATTTAAACAAAAAGTATTGGCTATATGCAAGCAGAAGAGTCCTCTACATAAATAGTATTATGTTTTGACATGATTTTAACATCATTCCTTACAAAGCACTCGATTGATCTCAGTGCTTTTATAAGTTTTTTATTTAGGAGATCTTGTAACGAAATTAAAGTACATGAATAGTATAGTTAATACCAACAGTGATAAGCCTAGTATATTAAATGCAAGCAAAAGGTAGAAATAAGATATTGAAACCTACAAACACTCATTTCATTGATTTTGAACTTTTTCTTCATTTTTGAAGAGATCCCACAAATTCCTTCCCAAATAAAAAAGCAATTCTCTCACCTATCCTTCCCAAATAAAAAGATAACTTGCTACACTATGATTTTGTACTGGTAATGCAAAAACTAGTAAACATAATTTTTATTCTACTCTACATTTCATAGAAATAAAAAATTATCTTAAAATTTTAAGTATAATTTCTCTCTCTTTAGATTTTTTTTCTAATTATTTAATAATTTAAATAAAAGCAAATTAAATACTTAAATATATATAATAATAATAAATCCTATAAAACCAATCCTCTTATTTGATATGCATAATCTATACATGCATGACAACACTTTTTTTAATAAAAAACAATCCTTTGATCTATTATACATAATTCATGTGACTAGGACTGCACTTTAGTTAAATAATAATAATATTTTATTTTAAATAAATAAAAATCCTACCAAAGTAATTCTCTTCTTTTTTATGCATAGCTACAGCCATTCAGATTTTTGTTTCAATAATAATAAATACTGCAGGCTTGTTAGAGATCCCATTATGGACAGTTGACTATAACCCACATGGAGGGAGAGCTTCCGAGCATTTCAAGTTGAACATAAACAACAATGGCACTCATAACATATTTAAATCCACATTATTCCAAAGATAGGAAGAGCTATGCTTGTAAGCATACATTAATATATATTTACAAGAAATATTAAGATTCGTTAATGAAAGTTACATGTAATCTCACAAGATCTAGAAAGAAACTTCAAGGTAAATTTCCACATTGCATTTCTCACTTCATCATATTGTCGCAACCACTTTCTATATACGCGTCTATCTATTCGAGAAGCATCTATTTGCACGTCTATAAAAGCATCTATAAGACCGTTTATAAATGCGTCTATACACGCATTTAACAATGCGTCTGTCTATTTTTTAAATTTTCTAGCTGAGCGTCTATTTATGCATCTATATGCGCATCTATAGGCACATCTGTCTGCTATATAGATGTGCCGTTAAATGTGGGTCTCTAGACGTGCAGATAAACATGCAAATAGATAAGCCCATAAGTGTTTTTTTTAGTTGAGTAAACACGTTTTTGTGCACGTCTGTAGGTGCTTTGTCTTGTTGTGAAAGAGAATAATTTCATCCACTTATAGAGTAAGCAGTACAATAGCAGACGATTCATGAAAAATATAAAGATTGGAATCTACAGAGGAGGAGATGAATCCATGAGTGTGGAGATAAGTGTCAATTTTCTGAAACCAAGAACGTGATGCTTGCTTCAGTCCATAAAGAGATTTGAGAAGACAATAAACATGCTGTGGACGATAAGAGTCCTCATAGCCCGGTACTTGAAGCATGTAAATTTCTTCCTGAATGTCACCATGTAGGAATGCCGTTTCTACATCCATTTGATGGATATGAGGGTCCTCTTGTGTAGCATAAGCAAAAAAACTCGAATGGTACTTAGCTTGACAACTGGAGAAAAAGTCTCAAAATTGTCGAGGCTGGAAACTTGAGAATACCCTTTGGCCACTAGTCGAGCTTTGTATTTAGAGATAGAGCCATCTACATGAAATTTCTTTTTGTATATCCACTTGCAAGGAATTGGTGACCTCTGAGGTGGTAATTTAGTAAGCATCCAAGTGGAGTTACGAATGAGAGAGGCATATTCTTTGTTCATAGCTTGTTTCCAATGATGTACTTTTGGGCCATTGATAGCTTCATCAAATGAAGCTGGTTCGGGTCCATTGTCAAGATGACAATAGGCTTGAGCTTGAAACCAAGGGCACTCTCCTGCATAAAAATTTCACGCATTTTTGATTACCTTAGCAGATGGTTTTCGTGATCGAGGAGGAAGACGACCAGGTGGTATAACATCGAGCTCTACCAGGAGAAGATCATCCAGGTCACGGTAAACATAATTAAAAGCATCATGAATAGGGGAAGGAGAATCTATTTCTGAACTTAATAGAATGGAGGAGGAGGCTTCAAATGAATCAAGTGAAGGGGAAACATCAGAGGAAGCCTCTGGTCAGGAATTGAGGATTCGGCATGAGCTATAGGACTGTCAGAATGAGATTCCTCAGGCATCAAAACGTCATCATCGTTCATGGCAAGATCAAAAAGATCATCATTGCCATTGAGCTGAATGTCATGAAGTTCATTACCAGATGAAATAGCACGATCAAGAGGTACACTTGGAAATTCAAAATGGGAAGACTCATCACGACCATGCATTGCACTTGGAAAATTATTTTTAGAGAATATAACATTAGTGCTTAGCATCATGTGTGCTGCAGCAGAAGGATAGCCATATCGGGTTGTAAGGTACCCAACAAATATGGCTTTGTGGCTGCGAGGATCAAACTTTGAACATTGTGAAACCGGTATCTTAGCAAAAGCCTGACAACCAAATACTCGAAGTGTGGAGACATCAAGTTTGGAACCATGCCATTGTTCATAGGGAGTTGAATTGGATAATGCTATAGTGGGTAATCGATTCTGCACATAAATGGCTGTGTGAATTGCCTCAGCCCAAAAACTTACATCCAGATGACTTTCCATCAACATGGTTCGAGCTGCATTATTGGAAGTTTTATTTTTTCTTTCAGCAACTCCATTAAGCTGTGGAGTATATGGTATAGTGAGTTGGCACTGAATGCCTTCTTGTCAACAAAACATCTGGAAATCATGAGCAAGAGACTCCCCTCCATTATCTGCTCGTAATGCCTTGAGCTTTCTACCAATTTGCAGCTCTGCCATGCTTTTGTATTGTTGCATTAGGAAAAAAGGGAGCTCATTTTGGGGCCTTTTAGAAGAGAGAGAAAATAGGCTCTCAACCAATTAGGAGTGGGCCAACGTAACGTTGAAAATTCAACAAAAGAAGATGAAAATAAGAAAAAGAAATAGTACTATATGTTCGTAGAAGCATGTCACATTAATGAGGTGATCTGATTTGAATCTTTAAAAAATTTATTTTCTGTGCAAAATTTGGTGATTATGACACCGTAGACGCGTCCGGAACGGCCCAAAACCCCAAGAACGGCACTGGAAACGCTAGAATCGGACATCCGGAGGCCCGGAAACGGCCAAAAAGGCCGAAAAGTGGGATTTGCAGCAAAATGCGATATGGCACCTTTTGAATTTTTTCAGCCTTTTTTCGCCGTTTCCGGGCCTCCGGATGTCCGATTCCAGCGTTTCCAGTGCCGTGGGTTTTGGGCCGTTCCGGACGCGTCTGCGGTGTCAGAATCACCAAATTCTGCACAGAAAAGTGTTGCTCTTATACGAACATTGAATGTAAAGCATGTGAAAGAATATATTTATTCCTTTTCACACTGACATTTCTCACGCAAGTATCCATATTTTCTTGCTTTTGTAGAGAGAGAAATGAGAAAATAGTAAATTTCTTACAGGGCCCCAAAATGAGCTCCCTTTTTTCCTAATGGAAGCATTGAAATGCTTCTGATTTTGTCTTTAGAAAATAAACTTCTGTCCACCTACTTGCATCATCAATAAAGGTCATATAGTACTTGCTGCCTCCTTTAGAAAGAATTGAAATAGGTCCACATAAATCAAAATGTACTAAATCTAGAACATTTGTAGAACGCGGAGCATGACGATGAAAAGAGCATCTGGAATGCTCTGCGATGATACATGATTCACATGCGCCCAACCTTGGACTTTCAGCAAGTTCTAAGCCATTGACTAACTGTTTCTTGTGCATGTGACGAATAGTTTTGAAGCTCACGTGAGCCAGACGCTTGTGCCATGTATCAGTATTGCTTGTGCTTGTAGCTAAGAAGACAACCTTCTGAATCTCATAGGTATCCGTTAGTAAATACAACGAATGACGACGTATACCTTTAGATACAACCTCACGTGTGTCTTCCCGGCGAATGAGACATTCATCTACTGTGAATTCAACTGACATGCCTATATCTGTCAACCTTGCTATTGAGATAAGATCTCTTTTTAATTTTGGAACATAAAGAACTCCACACAGTCGAAAAACATCACCAGTGGCTAACTGAAATTCTACATCACCTATTCCTTCAATATAATGTTCAGTGTCATCACCCATTTGAACTGTTCGTTTTGAATGACAGTGCTTGAAAGAAATGAACAAATCAGAATGAAACGTCATCTGCTGATTTGCCCCAGAATCGAGAATGAGATTTTCTGTTGCTTGTACCTTTGATGGCTGACGTGAAGACGGAACCTGTTGAACATTGTGCACGCGAGGTTGTCAAATGAAGAAGAATTTATAGTCAGCTCCTTGACTCGTTTCTCCAAATCAGCAAGCTTTCGTCTACATTCAAATTCAAACTTGCCATCTATGTTGCAATAGTGGCACTTGCCTTTCCGTCGATTGCTTCTGAAGTTCAAGGGAGATCTCTGCATTATTTCACCAAGAATTGGCTGGGGACCTTGTGTCAGAAGTGCATGATTACTTTCACTACTTGAAGACTGCATGCCTAGGTCAACTTTCATCATCTTTTCTTCAAAGAGAGGATCCGCAATTTGTGCCCAAGTAAGCCCTTTATTTGCCATCAACGTACTTCTTATGCTATGCCATGAACTAGGAAGCGATTGGAAAAGCTTAAGCTTCTGTTGCTCAAGAGGAACCTTGTATGCATCGCCACAACATGCCAGTTGATCAAATAAATCCTTCATGTCCCGAACATGAGCATGCAAGTCCTTTCCTTCAGTGTATCGCAGATTTTCCAGCTTGTGGAAGATATGAAGTATCTTCATCTCTGAATGCTTCTCGTACCGTTGGATGAGCCAGTCCCAGAGTTCAGCGCTTGTATCACAAGGTACTTCCAAAATGATTTCTCTTTTGAGGCTAAGGCCAATTGCTGCCAAAGCCTCGTCCTCCCGAGTCTGCCAAGTTTTCTTTTCAGCTTCAACAGTTGGCTTCTACTCCGTGCCAGACACAATCAAGTAATATCCTTCTCCTTTCAAGTACAAGATCATCATCTTCTTCCATGCGTTGAATCCTGTTCCATCAAACACAGGAACAAGTCGATGGACTGATGTTGATGTAGCAGTCGACATCCTAGCCTGCTCTGATACCAATGATAAAACAATACAACAGTACAATACTCTGATAGCAATAACAGAGAACTAATGCAAAACAGAACAATTGCACCGCGATTGAAAGATACAAAGTGACCTTTATAGATCACAGGACAACGATCACGCATGTGATCTCCTAGAATATAGGATCTAACGCATTCGGTGCACATGATATATAATGGAGCTTTCCATGTGTTACTCCACGTGATGCTTTCCGAGATGCTAGGCTATGATTATGGTTGAGGGTCGTGGATGACCTGACAAAGACGAGCGTCAGTGTTGAAGGGAACACCTATTTTCTATTTTCAGAATCCACGGGACTCTCAATCCAGTGGAATTTCCACGTACTTATGCAAACGGCCTCCACTCAGCTAATATTCTAGGAGAAGAGAGCTACCATCAATCACCAACATGATCAATGAACAACCACGTAGCCACGCTGGAGCATTCTGTTTCGGCCATAAGCAACACTGTTATCCTATGCACTAACCAGACGTAGATCCAGCACACTCCTTGGAATTCGCCTAAATGATCACTATGCTTCCCTGCTGCCAGCCACCGTTTATATGCAGTTGCACCTTGAAGTATTGACCCTTTGATTAGCCAGAACCGTGTGCAAACTCCCGATCGCAGAAGTAAATAAGGTCAGGGAGAACACAATCAAGCTGCTAGCAGAGGCTTATCACAAATTCAGTTTTCCGTAGATGATGATGCAACTAAGCGATTGTCTCCTACTGTGCAGAGTTGATGGTGCGATGACGACTCCAGTGTGCAACCAAAAAGCTTCCATGATTGACTGCAGCACCCGCTGGCCCGTTGTTGTGAGCATCGGCGAGCTCTTCAAATCCTTTTGAATCTCTGAGCAAGAAGAGTTGGTACACAAGAGACCGCAGCCTCTTTCACAATGCTTCCCATCCCATAAGCAAGAATAGTTGGTACACAAGAGACCGCAGCCTCTTTCACAATGCTTCCCATGCCACAACCAGGGTTGCTGGCACGTAGTCTCCTTGCCTTTTTGGCAGATTTTCTGTGAGACTGACTCAAGCTATCAATATTACGTAGAACTGTACCTATGATCCACTCGGCCGAACCAAGCTTCCATGTACTGAAGTCGTCAACGTCAAACCAGGGATGAGCAAGAAAGGCTCCCCCTCGAAACACCTTAGATACTAACCTTGACAACTACTGTTCTCACCAACTGATGCGTTAAAGCAAATCCAAGTAACTGGGAACGTAAATCGGTCAGATTTCTGACCACTATAATCATCTGTGAACCCACGTAAACCTCCCACCATCCAAATCTGGCTCTCTGGAAACTGATGGCGCTCTCACCATCCAGGCAACAAGCAATAACCTGCAATCTAGATCAACAGCTCTCTCTACTCATCAACGACCTTCAGTACCAACGAAACAAGATCGGCAGCTCCCATCAAAAACTGAAAAAACACAAATTCATGAAGAATGTGATCAACTGCCCTCTTCAACCTGAGACGAGCACAAAGATGATCTTGAACCAGAGCCGGCTGTTCCTTCTTATAGATGGCCATCTGGTAGTCTCTTTCTACTTACTTTACTTCCCATCCCTTACTTTCCATGCAAATCCTTGGCCATTGATTGGATCTTTTTCTACCACTAATGGGAGCCATCCCTTTAATTTTCTTTCCTTGTGGCCCACTCTTTTTGTCTATGGTCGTGCAAAGCACTCCTTATCTGTAGTCTTTTAGGAAAGCACTAGTCCTTCTTCAGTGCCTTAGTGACCACTCCCTCCATCATCCATTCCATGTGCAGTGCAAGATCCAAGGTCCTCATCCAAGCTTTATGGGCCATCCAATCGTCAATTTGGTCGTAAAGTTCTTGTCACTATGATCCTGCCATCAGAGTTCTTCATACAAGCGCATAGTTATTTTCAAAATATATGTTCAATACAAAAATCATCCCAAAATATGAAGAGGGCAAATGTCATGATATTCTCTAGCTACTATCTTCTATCCTATCCATGCTAGCTACATGTGCACCTATCAGTGCTACTACCAGGGGAAGGATAGGCATGAAGGGCAAGAAAAGCAGGTTAAAGTTGGAAAAGTAGCTAAAAGTTGGGGAAACCAGGTCGCACCTTCTAAGGACAGAAAACAACAGTCACTATTTTTATCACAATTTTTGATCCAAAACTCAGATTGAGGAAATATTTTTTGGTTAGAGAGATGTGATTGCAATAAAAAACTTTACATAAGAGGTTACAATCAAATTTGGCAATCTATTAACTTGAAAACTTAGAATATGCAGAGGGAGCAAGGCTCATATCTAAGAAGCTCTCAGATTGTGAGTGAGAGTGAGAGTGAAAGTGCAAGTGAGAGTGAGATTCATCTTCCATCTATCATGTATCATCCTGAATGAGAGTGAGATTCATTACAACACCTTGATGTGAGTGAAAATGGAAAATCTGATGCCGGGGGTAGTCAAGCGGTTGGAGCTTCGTACATGGAATAGTGTGTAGATCTAGAATTGATTGTAAATGATTTTGAGTCAATACAAAGTCTCTTTATATTGTATTTCCATTTTATATTTCTATATAGAAATTCAATATTGATTTCAAAATACAAAACATCATAAGTGGTATGAGAGTAGGTTGAATCCTTGACTATGTGAGAGAGATGGCTGACAGTGATGAGATTCAATGAGGGATGGCTGAACAAGAACATTTGATACAAACACTTACTAAAGAGCTAAAGCGATTGAAAGTGGTTGGTACTTTGGAAAGAAACCAGATGAATGGAGGTCTCAGCAATGATATTTATGTAGAAATAGCTCAAGATGATGATGGTTTAGGACCAACACTATAGAAGAGGACAAGGTCCAAGGAAGATAATGTTGATAATGATGTTGTAGAACCATGGCCTTGGAAGAGAACAAGAGTTGAAGAGGATGTTGCTGAGTTAGCTCTTCAGCAATTTTTCAAGAAGGCCAAACTGTTAGAGTTTGATGTTGAGAAGAAGACTAGAGAAGACCTTGAAGCTTGGCTTGAGGAGCTTGAAGATTTCTTTGCCCTGCAAGAATTTAATGCAGTAGGAAAAGAAAATATCACATCTCTACAGCTCCACGGAGTCACAAAGTTATGGTGGAAATCTCATCTATAGATTAGAGGAAAACCAAATGAACCTATCACTTGGGCAGAATGTCGAGTTGCACTTGAAAATAAGTATTGTTCCTCTCATTACTAAATAGAAAAGAAGATGGAAATTTATAATTTCAAATAGGTTCAAGCAAGTAAGCATTATCTCTTTGTGGATGAGTACAAATAAAAAATTCCTCCACCTGCATAAATATGCACTCAAAGTGACAGGTGACTCTCTCACACAAGTTTATAGAAGGCCTTAGGGAGGATATTTTATACATGATGAAAGGGACATGATCCAATGGTGGAAGGTGGGTGAGATGAATCCAACCATCAACAAAGCAAAGAAAGGAGGTAAGTTATCTGAACCTACGATGAAATGCATGGTTTCTTTTGCATCTCATGCACATGCTACTATGATTAGATTGAAAGAAAGGATTGGAGTTCATGATATAAATTTTTAATTGATTCAGGTAGCACACATTATTTTATCTCTCCCAAACCCATATGGGCACCACACTTAGAAGTTATGAATGAGATACAAAAACCTATCCAATTAGCTAATGGGAAAATACACTATACCCAAGGTCTTTTTGACATTTTAGAATTTACCTTAGCACATAGGAAGTGTAAGGAAAATTTTTATGCCATATACACAGGGAGGTGTGATGCCATAATTGGAATGGACTGGTTATTTAAGAACAAAGCCTTAATTGAATGTGAAGAGGGAACCATTTGTTTTTTTGGAGAGTATGGTAGAAATCAAATTATCCACAAGGAAAGAGATAGTAAAGATTTTATTATCTTAGCCATGAAATTGCTAATTAGAGGAATGAGACAAAGTTGTAAGATATTCTTGGTATTTGCTAAAAAGATCAATAAGAGAACCCATAAGATTGAGGGGGAGAGATAGAATGAAGAACAACGTAATATGTTCAAGAACTCCTTGATGAGTTTTTTGACATCTTTCATGATGATCTACCTCAGGTGCCACCACCTCGACAACTTGACCATGCTATAGAACTAGAAATAGGAACTCTACCTTATTATAGGGCTCCTTACTCAACCTAGCATTTCTCCTTGGGGTGTTCCAGTTTTTATTCCAAAAGAAAAAGGATGGAACATACCGGTTATATATGCATTGACTATTGAGGTTTAAATACCATCAAGAAGAAATATCCTCTATCTCACATAGATGGTTGTTGTCTCAATTGAGTGGAACTACTATCTTCTCTGACATTGATTTAAGATTTGGATATTACCAGATATGTATCAAGAAAGACGACATCCCAAAGGCTTCTTCTAGAACCCAATATGGACATTATGAATTCATAGGTCTTGCCTTTGGACTCACCAATGCACATGCCATTTTTATATGTCTGAGAAATGATGTGTTTTGTGAATTTCTAGATGGTTTTATTTTGGTCTTCCTAAAGGATATTGTGATTTATTCAAAGAACGTGAAAGAACATGAGACGCATCTTAGGAAAACACTTGAAAAATTAAGGGATCATAAATTATATGGAGAAAGGAGTAAATGCTTCTTTGCTAAAGATAAAATTGTCCAATTGGGGTGAGTTAATTCCAACGAAGGCATCCATATAGATTCTGATAAAGCAAAAGTGATTCAAGAATGGCCAAGACTTAAAACAGTGAGAGATGTTAGGAGTTTTTGTTGGGATAACTATGGTCAAGGGCTTGCTCTAAGGTGCATGTGTGCATCTAGGGGAGTCACGTGTGTGTGTGTGTTGTAGAGGCACATCTAGTGTTATGATGTGTCTAGTGTGTGACCTAAGTGATGATGTAAGCCAAAGGCCACCACATGGGAGGTTCCTTTGATTTAGGCTAGTCCCTCTAATGTAGGGGCTGATTGCCCCTGATTTAGGGGAGCTTCCTACAATAAAATGGAGGTCATTCCTTCATTCTAATACAATGGATTTTTCCTCACTTGTGCTCTCACTCTTTGTGCCATGATGCATCTCTTCTACCCCACACTTCTCTACATTTGGTATCAGAGTTGGTAGGCTTTGTAGAACTCATTTTGGTAGTGCCACCTCATCATCTTCTCCAACACCTCTTTTTGAGCTTTCTTCTTCCTTCCTTCTCAAAATTTGCTTATCTCTATTCTCCCCATTCCTTTGACTTTTACCACTCCCTTCCAGCTAGATTTTCTACACTATGGGCGCTCTCCTGGCCCAGAGCATTCTCCCAAAGATGGTGTATTCCACTTGTGCTAATCCAAGCAATCTGAAATGTCAAAACATGCAATTTTAACCATTGCTTGAGCCCTTCTAGCAAAAGTTGGTCCATGTCTAGAGCCTGCATCTGATGAATTTTGAAGGCCAATGCTTGCTGGAGCAAGGAGAAATTAGAGAAAAGATAGTCAAAGAAGGTGCAACTCTCCCATACAAAAAGGCGCACTATTTCAGCCTTGCTCTGTGGTGAACTTGCTTGGGTATTCAAGATTCATTTTTGCATAGAAAGCTCTCTCAAACTCTTCTTCAGTTGTGTGAATTGTGCCCTCCAAGTTGAGCTAGTTTACTGCAATGCATTTTTGATAGTTTTTGGACATTTGATGCTAGAGTAAATGCCAGAGTGATGCTTGAGGATTAAAGTAATGCTAAAGTAAAGTTCAGAGAATGCATTTTCAGTTTGAAATTCAGTTAGGACTGATCTTTTGTCAAAATGCCAAGATCTGAGGGATCTTCAAATGCTAATCACTTGAAGAAGACTACAAGAAGGACAAAATTCAAAGTGAAGAAGACCCTAGCCAAGAAACTTTGGGAGAAGCCAATAGGGTATGAGTATGCTAAACAATTAGGATTCTCTAAATTTATCTCTAGCAATCTACATTTGTATGGTGAGGGAGATTTCTTTGTTCCACAAGATTAGTCATTTTGTAAGAGAGTAGACACTACTTGACAAAGGTAAGACCCTCTAATGGTTACTTATAAAAGGATTCCATACTTGGCAGATGAAGATAAAGTTTATGCTTATGAAGGAAAATCTATGGGACTTAGTCAAGGATGGAACTCAAACCTCTCAGGAAGGTGAATCAACTACAAAAAAGGTAAAGGAAAAGCGACTGACTCTACTTCTACACCTTTAGATGCAAAGAGAATTGAGAAAGCCTATGCCATCATTGCATTAGGTTTGGGTGATAGCTATGTACACCACATTTTAGATTTGGAATTTCGAAGCATGGCACAAGTTAGAAATATTGTTTGGTGCTAGCTCTCATACTTCCAAATAATCTAGGGAGATAGTAATGCTACCTATGTCAACACTATGAGAAGTATTATGACACAACTAGCTTCAATTAATTCCCCTGTCACTGAGGATGATGCTATGGCAGTGCTTTTAAAGAGCATGCCTCAGGATTTTGACTATGTGGTTACTTCTTTGAAGAATCTTCCTCAACCCTCATTAGAAGGCATCATTAGTTCCTTACAAGAAGAGGAAAGAAAGAACACTTCAAGAATGGGAAAAATGCATACAGAGGCACTTGCAGTGAGGTTTTCAAAGAGCAAGTACAAGGCTTGTAAACATTGTGGGAAAAACAATCACCTTGATAAGGATTGTTATAGAATCAACCCTTGCTCATATTGTGGAAAGAATAATCACTCTGAAAAGTTTTGCAATGAGAAGAAGAGGACTATGTCAAATCTGGTTGGAGAGAAAACTCCATCAGCAAAAGAAGCATCCAACTTTCTAGTAGAAGACAAGGACTTTGCCTTTTGAGCAACTTGTCTTTGAATTTTTGTTTATCATCATTTGGTCAAATTTTGAGGTTCTCTACCCGAAGAAGTACTCCAAAAAGAATGTCATATGTTTTTTCTTTTGTAAATCACCTTTGGTCACCATATGATGTAGGCCATGTGATATGTGTTTGGTCTATCCCATTTTTGTAAACCTTGACCCTTGGGCAGCTTTGCTGGCATGAGATCCTAGACATAGATTTATCCTTGACCACCATGAGATGGCCATGTGTGACCACCATGAGATGGCATGAGAAACTATGAGACTAGATGTATCCTTGACATTGCAAGAGGCAAACCCTTGAGGGGGGGGTATGTTGGGATAACTATGGTCAAGGGCTTGCTCTAAGGTGCATGTGTGCATCTAGGGGAGTCACATGTGTGTGTGTGTTGTAGAGCCACATCTAGTGCTATGATGTGTCTAGTGCATGACCTAAGTGATGATGTAAGCCACAGGCCCCCACATGGGAGGTTCCTTTGATTTAGGCTAGTCCCACTGATGTAAGGGCTGATTGCCACTAATTTAGGGGAGGTGCCTACACCATCCTCTCTTTCTATAAAATGGAGGTCATTCCTTCATTCTAATACAATGGATTTTGCCTCACTTGTGCTCTCACTCTTTGTGCCATGATGCATCTCTTCTACCCCACACTCCTCTACAGTTTTATTGGTTTGACATAGTATGAGAGAAAATATATCTAGGATTTCTCTAAAATAATGTCCCCTGTGATAGACCTGATGAATCAACATAACAAAGTTGTTTGCAATGAGAAATGTGAAGAAGCTTTTGATACATTAGAAGCAAAAGTTAAAGAACATTGCATCTTGAAGATACCTAAGCTGGGAAAACCTTTTATTGTGACTTGTGATGCGAGTGGAACACAAATTGGGTGTGTTCTTTTTGAAGATGGCAGAGTATTCACAGAGTATGAGTCTAGAAAATTTAGAAAACATGAGAAATACCACACTCATTAGCATGAATTGCTTGCTATTATTCATGCAATGAAACATTGGAGACAATTTCTACTTGGTGTGAAGTTTTAAATTCAAATGGATCATCAAAGTTTGAAATATATCCTTACTCAACCCTTGTTGAATATTAGACAGAGATCATGGATGGATCTTCTTTTCAAATTTAATTTTGACATTAAATACACTGAGGGAAAAGAAAATAAGGTGGGTTATGCTTTGAGTAGACGTCCTCTTGTGAATGCCCTAACCATTGTTCGTTCTGATTTAATGGAAAACATTAAGGCTAAAGTTGAACGGGAATCTTTTTATGCTACTATCCTTAACAAACTTGCGAAGAATCCTTCTGAGAGAGTTGAGGGAATACTTTACTTAGTAGATGGGAATTTGTATTGTAATGATAGATTTTGTGTGCCTAAACGATCTTCTTTTAAGCCTAAAATTTTGCATGAATGTCATGATGCGCCATTCTTTAGACATGAGGATATAACAAAACACATAGCAAGGTTAGAAAGTCTTTCTTGTGGTCTAATTTGAATAATCATGTCCACTTTTATGTTAGGGAATGTTTACATTGTCAACGAGTCAAAGTTGAACAACATAGAATGCCAGGTCTAATGGAACCCCTAGATATTCCTCTCAGAAAGTGGGAATCTATTTCAATGGACTTTAGCACTAAGTTGCCTACTACTAGGGGGGGTATGACACTATTCCTTTTATTGTGATTGTTTGACCAAAATGACCCATTTCTTTCCCATGAAAAAGACTGATGGTGCTATTGAGGTAGCCAAATTATTTGCAAGGGAAATCTTTTGCTTGCATGGTATGCCTGAGAGTATTGTTTCTGATAGGGATTCAAAGTTCACATCTAATTTTTGGCAAGCTACATTTAAATCCATATGAATTGAACTTAAAATGAGCATAGCATTTCACGTGCAAATAGATGGGGAAACTAAAATAGTGAATTGTTTTCTGGAAGATATTCTTAGAATGCATGTCAATGAGAAGAAAACCAATTGGTTTGATTATTATCTTTAGTTGAGTTTTCTTACAATTCCTTATGGCATAGCTGAATCCAAATGACTCCCTTTGAAGTTGTATGTGGACAAAATTGTCATTCACTAGTAAATTTGTCTGATTCTGAGAACAAAGTTGAGATTTCAAAACAAATGCTTGAGAGAATGGATGAAGAGGTCAAACACATCAGACGTTATATTAAAAGAGCATAGGATAGACATAAACATTACTATATGATAAGCACCATAGTTTTTGAGAATTCAAGTTGGGTGACATGGTATCTTTGAAAATAATTCCTAAGAAAAGTAATTTCATTCTTGGAAGAAATGCAAGGCTCTTACCTCATTTTGTAGGACTTTTCGACATCCTTAAGCTAGTGGGAGCATTGGCTTACCAGCTTGAATTACCTAAGAACATCAAAGTGCATCCTCTTTTGCATGTGAGCGTATTGAAAAACTATGTTTCTAATCCTTCTCATGTGTTGTAGGACACATCTAGAATTCAAGAAGATGGAACGTTGAAGGTTGAACCTCAACTTGCTTTGGATAGACAAACAAAGCAACTTAGGAACATAACAATAGTAGAAGTTTCAGTAAAATGGGATATATATCCTATAGAGCATGCTACTTGGATAGATTTAGATTCACAAACTACCGAGTTTCCTTCTTTTAAACTCTAATGACATAGTTTTTCAAAGAGGAGGAAATTGTGTTGCTTCATATTTTTGTGTATATAACTTTTTAGTTCTGTGAGTAGTCATTTGTGGAATTTTTTCATGTCCATTTTTAGGTTTGAAAATCCTAACAGACGATTTTAATATAATGAATTTAAAAAATACATACATATATGCATGGGAGTTGTGTGGAGGCTTTGCAGGTTTAAAGGAAGGTCCACCTTTGCAAGTTCTTAAAAAGGGCCCAGATGAAGGAATTAGCCTTGGGAAGAAGTGATTTGTTTGAAAGGAGATAAAGTGTATTTCTATGATTAGAATGATCCAAGAATGCGGCAGGATAGGCACGAAGGGAAAGACAAGCATGTTAAAGTGGGAAAAGAAGCTAAAAGTGGGAAAAAGTAGGTCGCAGCTTCCCACGACAAAAAATAAGTCACTTTTGATCCAAAACTTAGATTGAGGCACTCATTTTTTTGCTAGAAAGCTGAGATTGAGATATACATTTTACAAAAGAGGTTGAAATCAAATCTAGGTATATATTAAGTTGAAAACTCAAAATACTCAGAGCAAGCAAGGTAGCATATCTGAGAAGCTTTGAATTGAGAGTGAGAGTGATAATGCAAGTGAGAGTGAGATTCATCTTCGATTTATCATTGTATCATCTTTAATGAGAGTGAGATTCATTACAACACCTTGATGTGAGTGAGAGTGAGACTAGCTCAAGGCTGGTCGAGTAATTCAAGCTCTGTACATGGAGTATTGTGTCTCCAAAATTGATTTTAAGCAAATTTCACTCAATAAAAATTCTCTCTCTATTGTATTTCAATTTCCTATTTCTCTATATAAATTCAATATTGATTTCAAATTATGGAGTGCCATACTAACTCTCTTTCACCTCTGCTCTACTTTGCTCCACGCTCCCTCCTCTAACTCTCATCCACTCATCTACTCCCTTGCTCACTGGCTCCACTACTCACCCACTCTTTTTACCATGCCTCTTACTACTATCCCCCTTGATGCAACATGGTCCCAATTTTCTTTTACTTCTCGTATAAGGTCATTGCGCTGCACTCGTTAGGACTTGAAATAGTGGCACTCTTCTGCATCTCATTGTTCCCTCCATCGATTCTCCCAGATCTGCATGTCACCACCTTGGATATGGCATGCACAACTCAAGCATCTATGGTTATGCTTTTGTGGATTTTCTAGAGATAATGAGAAGGCTAAGGATTTTTAGAGCAAAAATCTCTCATCTTGTTGGGGGCAGCGTATTCTGAGTCCCATATTTGTGCAATGTGCAAAGTTTTTGCCCTCTCCATCATCTTCTCCATCGTCTTCCCTAGAAATTTGAATGTATGAAGTTGGCTGGCCTTTGTGAGTATCACAAACTGGCAATACTTAGTTGAACAAATATCCTCTTGCAATCAACAATTTTCCATATTGAGAAATATCCTCTTGCTTAACAAGGCTCATAACCACCACCAAGCAATGGATGAATGGTTATCCTCAATGGATGTAGTCTTTTGGCCTCTAAGTCTCTCAGCAATTGTTGAGTTTTTATAAATGTAATCTCTTTTGTTCAATTTTTTCTCCATGAGGCTGCCGTCGTGCATCACATTTGAATTTCACTGTCATAAGCAACTTTGCATGTGCTTGTCTCTCATGTTTGATCTTGCCAATATAGAGATGAAGTTCAGAGCTTGCAATGAAATCTCGAGCTCTAAAGCCTAGTTATACATAGCTTTCTACATGTTTGAACCGAGAAATGAAATGGATGTAGCACCAACCAATTCCATAGCCTCGTTGTGAAAGACAACAAACGGCTGGCTACTTCACGACAAGCTACCTCTATAACTCATTCCATGATGACCTCTAAATATCCATCAAAGTGTGACTCGAGCTTGGCTGAGAATGTAGAAAATAGACTCAAAGGGCAGCAATACAAAACTACATAGCTAAACTGACTTAACATGCAGGGAAAAAGAGCAACATTTGGTCAATGTAAGAAGTTCTTTATAAGACTCAGCAAGAGCTCTACTTGGGAAGGTTTGGTCTATGGATTTGCACAAAATAGCACCTAAGAGCTCCAATTGAAAGGCCACTTGAAATTGACAGAAGAAGGAAAATGTTGAACCTTTCAAGAGTAGCTAAAATGTAGTTGTCTACAATCTGTGAGGAAGAAATGCTAGGTTCTGTTGCAAAAGAAGAAAGCATGTCGATGATTTTTATTCACAAAATCCCAAACCTTTTGCGAAAAGACAAGACTAAAAGCCACATCAGCATTAAGGTTTCAATGCTTCTTTCATAAAAGCCACACTCTTATCTATACCATTCTCATTTCTAAGGTGAAAGGTCATTTTATCTCCGTCCTTCTCCCTAAAGTGGGAAATAATTCATAACTCTTTCATCCTAATAGGCACGCCTATTTCAAAGGAAAGAGTTAGAAAGTGAAAAAGATTGAGATCAAGGAAGGTGAAAGAGCAAGATGAAAAGGTGAGATCGTGAATCAACAAAGCGAGAAAACATTCAAGAATCCAAGAATTCAATGAAATATCGAGAAAATGGCCATCATACTTTTCTTTGGATAAAGCATTTTGCTATAATATCTAGAAATTTCTCATTTTTAAAATGATGACCATAGAATGAGAGAAGACAATCAAGGAGAGAGAGAGAGAAGTGATAGAAAAGGAAAAGAGATTATGGAAGAGGAAACACATGAGGAATCACATAATGAGATGGAAGAGGATAATATGGAAATGGAGGACGTTCACTATGACGATTACAAAATTCCATATTTAGAATTCATTAAATGTGAAGTTACTTGAACATAGAATTTAGAAAAGTAGTTAGGGAAAATTAATGACACATTAAAAACCCTAACTGAAGCCATATAAGCTAGCTAATTCTGAATCAATAACTCCTATGCCGCATCAACGACTCCTCCTAGTCAAGTTCAGAGGTCCACCTCTTGATTTAAAGCAACCTCTAACATACTTAAGGACGTGAAACCACCAATTTTCAATGGGAAGAAAAACAAGACAACAAGGACATGATTGATAAATTCTTACAAAAATGGCAAGACTTCCATCAACTTAGGCATACCTCTTCAGAAAATCAAGTCCTGGAGCCCTTGGAAAAAAGGCTTACAAATGGTGGATGAGCCTCACGGAAAATTATAGGATTCCTAGATATTGGACTGAACTTGAACAAGCCTTCTTAAAAGTGTTTTTACCTGAAAATGAGCTAGAAAGTGCATAGGAGGCTTGGGACAATTGTACTATGGGTAAGAACCCTCTAGTCTAGTACATAGCAAACTATAGGGAGGAAATCCTTAAGCTGAAAGAAAACAAAGGAGCAATTAAATATGCCCAAATATACGATGAGACAATGGGAAAATCCAAGGCTGGAACTCTAGAACAAACAAGTTTTGCGGGCCTAAGTGTTGAGAAAGAAGAAGAAGAGATGATAGACACACCAAATAGACTCCCAAAGACTAATTCATATTGATCACTAGTTACACATATATAGGTGAGGCCTAGTTCAAGTTAGGGCAAGCTATATATATAGCTCTAACACCCCCACTCAAACAAAGGTCTCTAGCTACGGATGAAAAAACCCTTGGGGAGCACAAGGGAAAGACTCGAGCTCCTATAAACAAGTATACAAGTTGATCATTTGTACAATTATTTACAAGTATGTAATGCAGGTGTGCATTTATATACAAAAGGTTACCCATAGGTGTGTTAATCTTGGAAGAGAGAAGCTGCAAGAACTCCAAGTTTTGATCGTAGCATTGTGAAGCGTGCCTCACTAAGTCCTTTAGTGAGAATATCTACAATCATCTGAGAAGTGGGACAATGTTCAATCATTATCATCCCTTTCTTCACTTCATGTCTAACATAATGGTAATGAATAGCAATATGCTTGGATTTGTTATGCTGAACATAGTCTTTAGCCAAACTTATGGCACTTTGATTATCACATCTGAGAGGAGTACTGGATGATGGAGGATGACCAATATCTGCAAGGAATTGTCATAGCCAAACCAATTCTCGAGCTGCTAGAGAAGCCGCTACATACTCAGATTCTGTGGTAGAAATAGCAACACAACATTGGTTCTTACTTGCCCAAGAGACCACCAAGCAACCATTGATAAAGAAGCAATCTATACCGCTTGTAGACCGCATAGAAAAGTGAGAGCTTGCCCAATCTGCATCTGTATATGCCAAAAGATCAAGAGACATCACTGAAGATGATTTTGTATGACATCGATTAACTAATCCAAAATCAGAATTAGTGCATTTCAAAAAGTTTAGAACACGTTTTGCTCCAGACCAATGTTGCATTGAGGGAGCAGCATCTTGAATGAATATTGTTTGTCAAAGTAGCATAATTCCCTTGTGACGAAATAGCTGAACTTGAATACCAAGACATGAATGAATGTCACCAAGATCAACCATATCAAATGCTAAGGATAAGATTTTCTTGACATGTTTCAAGAAATCAAGATTGTTGGAAACAAGTATGGTGTCATCCACATAAAGAGCAAGAATGACAAAAAGAGCACCATCATGTTTCGCATATAAGTTGGGGTCAGAGAAATAAGAGTTGAAACCTTGAGATGTTAGAAACTGATCAATTTTCATGTACCAAGAACGGGAAGCTTGTTTTAGACCATCAAGATCATGATGAAGGGGACAAACAAGATGGTCCTGACCGGGAAGTATGAACCCTTCTGGTTGCTCCATATAAATCTCCTCTTTAAGATCTCCATTAAGAAAAGCAGTTTTCACATCCATTTGATGAATCTCCAAATCAAATTGAGTAGCAAAAGCCAAGAGTACCCGAATACTTGTGCTACGAACAACGGGTGAGAAAGTATCATGATAATCAACTCCTGCAATTTGTGAGTATCCTTTTGCAACCAGATGAGATTTAAACTTGTCAAAAGAACCATCAACTTTGGTTTTGGTTTTATAAACCCACTTACATTTGATAGGAGTGCAACCAAGAGGTAGTTCAGTAAGAACCCATGTGCCTTTAGAGATCAAAGAATCATATTGAGCTTCCATTGCCTCTTGCCATTGACTCTTTTGTGCAGAAGAGATAGCTTCTATATAAGTAGCAGGGTCTCCATGAGCAACCATTACATGATCAATGATTTCAAAGTCATCAACACAATCATGAGTAGAACCATGTTCAAAATCAATAGGCAGATCAACATAAATATCAACACTCTTATCACAGGCCTGTATATGTGAAGGATGCAAATCAAGATTGTCAACACATTGCTCTACAGAAGGAGTAGTAGTGATGCCATCAAATGAACGAGTAGTAATGACATCAGAAGTGGAATCATTATCAAATAGAAAAGGAAAGGTAGAAAGTAAGGACTCAGTGTCCTCTGCATCCTCGGTAGACCATGTCCCTCCCATTAACTGCTCATTGAATATGGCATCATGATTGATTATCACCTTCTTAGAAGAGGGATCATAGAATTTATAACCTTTAGAATTCGGAGAGTATCCAATGAATATGACCTTTTTGCCAAGAAGATCTAGCATTTTTTGTGTCTCTTTTGGTACATGAATATAAGCAATGCAACCAAAAGTTCAAAAATGTGATACAGAAGGAGTCTCCCCTGTCCAAGCTTGGGCTTGGTGGTATCTGACCAGAAGGTACATTGTAGGAAGATGATTTTGCACAAAGATGACTTCCAAACGTGCTTCTACCCAAAATCTTCGAGATAATCCAAAATGAAGGAGCATACATCGCAAAGCATCAAGAGAAGTGCGATTCCTATGCTTTGCATGAGCATTTTGTTGAGGAGAGCATGGAACAGTATATTCACGATGAATGCTACACTCAATGCAATAATCATTTAAAAGATTAGAAATATATTCTCCACCATTGTCACTACCAAGGGTCTTGATCTGAAAACGAGTATGAAGTTCCGCAGCAGTTTTATATTGCTTGATACTAATAAGGCCTCTGACTTATGTCGCAAGAGAAATGCAGTTGTATATCTTGACCAATCATCAATCAAAGTGATGAAATACTTGTAGAAAGACTTGGATGGAGGAAAAGGTCCACATATATCAGTGTGAACAAGATCCAATAAAGCAATTGAATGAGTTAAAGTAGTTGCATGAAAGGGTTTTCGATGATCCTTGCCAAGAGCATAATATTCACAAAGGCCCATGGGAGATTCATACCATCCACAAGATCACATGTGATGATTTACAGCAAGTAGCTTGGCAAAATCCAAATGAACAAAAAGATGATGCCATAGCTTGCAATCCAGATCACCAAGGGTTGTAACCACATTAGCAATATCATCATTTAATGAAAGTTGAAAGAGGTTACCATTCCGAGGAGCAACTATTATGGTATGTCCATCTTTTTCAATCCGACACTGTGTGTGGTCAAAGCCAATAAAGAGACCAAGATCAACAAGTCGTGCAATAGAATGAAGATTTCTCTAAAGATCTAGAACGTGGAGAACACCTTGCAAGACTCTTGTTGAAGAAAAAGTGCCAAGATATAAATCACCAACACCCATGATGACATTAAGTAGTGTCATCAGCAAGATAAACCAATTTCTTGTGAGGAAGAGCATGATAATTATGTAACCATTGAGATTGATATGTCATATTACCAATAGCACCAGAATCAACAATAAAGGTGGAACCATCTCGAACATGAAGTATCCTTTCTGGAGAGACATTAGAACAGATATGATTTGCCTCTTGATGCATATGGGGATCTTGTTATTGAGTAGCATATGCTTGAGTACGTTCACAATCATAACACCTCTTGTAACACCAAAAGGATGGATGATTTCCGCCATAATATTCGCAAGGACAATTGTTGGATAAGTGGGGTTGCTTAGTGGTAATGCCATGTTCCTCATCATATTGCCAAGCCCAACAATCGGAGATAACATGACCATGCTTATCACGGTAAGAACAATGTTTCTAGATAAGAAGAATTGCCACCTCTATACGAATGACCACCACGTCCATATGTGGAGAAAGGACACTTGCAAGCAACACAAGCTGTCTCTAAATCTGCATCATCCATTGTTATCATGATAGATTCATGAGGTTCTTTACGACGCTCGTGTCGTTGAGCGTACTCAATCAAAGAAATACATGTTTGATCAAAATCAATCTCGTTTTTGTTGGAAAGGATGGTAACAATATTATCATATAATGGATCCTGGATTGTGTCAAGAAGATAGGTCACCAATTGATTTCATGGAATAGGTGCACCAATAGTAGTAGCAAGTTGATTGACGATATTCTTGAATGAGTCAATATGAGTTGTCATAGGAGCTCTAACTTTGTACAGAGTGCTCAAAAGATTACGAAGATAAAGAATCTATGTGATAGATTTCTTCTCAAAAGTAGCAACAAGATATTCCCATATTACATGAGAAGAAGGAAGGGCAAATACATCCAGCATAAGGGAATTATGTAGAGAAGATAAAAAATGCCAACAAGCTATTTTATCACACGAGAACGCCAATCAGCAGAGTCAGATCTCCATTGCTCAAAGCTTCGGAGTTGCATCAACAGGTTGGGATGGACAAACAAGATCACCAAGAACAATATCTAAAAGATTATCACCTTTGAGTATCAATAACATCCACTTTCCAACCAGGAAAACCTTGTCCTTGAAATAGAGGAACAGATCGTTGGCCAGAAGGAAAGCTATTGATGATGATACACATTGCCATCATACTTCGAGAGAATATGTTTGTTAGAGCTCATGTCAATGATCAAGAATACAATGGTCTCTATGAAAATATAGAACTCGAGATATACCAAAAAAGGATAGAACGTGAGATGGAAGTATACTAGAAATAGCATACATGCCAAGAAAGTGCTTTGAGCTTGTTGATCACGAAACCACGATATTTTTGGAGAAAAGCTTAACTTGTCGATCACGAAGTGGAAATATTTTTAGCGAAAAGCATTACGATCGTGCCGATCATGAAACCAATACGTTTATCACAAAGCCACGAGATTCTTGGCGAAAAGCAGTATGAGTGTGTCAATCACGAAACCAAGAAAAAAGTAGTCGGCACAAAAACTGACATAACTTTTTGCTCTAAAGTCCGATTAGGATGTTTAAGTGCTCAGAATGAAGACCAGAGATAACTTTCTCAATTTGCACCAGAAGACCTCCAAAAAACCACATCAAGTTAGACATGTCAAAATTAACAAGAGAAAATAAGCGATGAGATACTAAGAATGCTATGTAATCAAATCAACAACTAATATTTCCTGTCTTTCTTTGTTACAGTGATCATACAATAGCAATACCTTTGTAGCTTTGATACCATGTTGAGGGAGAAAAAGAAGAGACGATAGACACACCAAATAGACTCCCAAAGACTTATTCACATTGATCACTAGGACTACACATATATAGGTGAGACCTAGTTCAAGTTAGAGCAAGCTATATATATAGCTCTAGCACTAAGTTCAATAAATTTTCCAATTTGAAAAGGAAGTGGCACTTCCAGAACAAGGCTTCTCAGGCACCACCTAGAAAACCTCAAACACAAAATATCTTCTCCTGAAAAAAAAGAATTATGAAAAGTCCAAGCAGGAAAATCTTTGCTTCAAATGTTTGGGCAAAGATCATGTTGCTTGGAACTATTGTAAAAGCAAACAAGCGAGAGCTGAATTCCCAAGTAAACCTCCACAAAAATAAGTTCACGCGGTACAAGTGTTGCCACTTAATGGTACTTAAAAGTACATTGAGGTAAAGGTTTATCATAAGGATAGTTCCCACATGTGTTGCCTATCATGGGCAATGTGGCAGCCCACTTTTGGTCCTCATGACTTAATGAGGATGCATGGAAAAATAATGGGGCAAATGGATAGAATTATGGTCAATGATAGTGCAACACATAGTTTCTTAAGCTACTCACTAGTTAAGAAATTGAAGTTGCCAGAGAGTCCAAGTGCCCATAAATATGTGGTCTCTCTAGCAAAGGGTAGTGATAAAAATGTTTGGGATAGCATGATGCAAGGTGTAGAGGTGGAATTCCAAGGTTATTAGGATGCCTTGGATTTCCAAATTATGCATCACGATCAAATAGATGTTGTTCTTTGTCGAGAATGGTTCTATAGCCTTGGGCATGGCTTATAGCAGGTTTATTATAATAACTCCATTATGTTTGAAATATATGGTAGTGTCTTCCTAATTTAGGGAGAAAATGATGTGCCCAACTCTCCCCTCATTTATTTGATAGAATTGGAATGACTTTTATAATAACAAGAACGTGAGGTATATATCTACGAACTTTCTTTTATTAGTGATTTATTTATGCCAAATCTAAAAAGAATAAAATTTCTCTTGATGTGATTAAAAAAGTATGAATATTTATTTTAAAGATTGATGGTTGAATTTAAATATTTTTATGAATGACTTGCCTCATGGTTTACCTGCCAAGTGAGATGTAGGTCATAAAATAGACATAAAATGACTTGCGTGATGGTTTACCTCCCAAGTGGGATGTAGGTCTTTGTTTAAAGATTTAATGGTTGAATTTAAAGATGTTTTTTTGAATGACTTGCCTAATGGTTTACCTCTCGAGTGAGATGTGGATCTACCCTTGTTTGTAAACCACCCTATAGACCTAGTCAAACGAAAGAATGTGAGGTGAAAAGAGAACTAGTTTAATACACTAGGAAGGGCCAAATTCAATCTAGTAATTCACCATGGTCATGAGTTTTAACTAGAAAGAAAATAGATGGCACTATGTGTTTATACATAGCTTATAAAGCTTTAAATAAAATCAAAATAAAAAATAAGTACCCTATGCCTCACATTGATGAGATTATGCCTCACCCTATACACTAGGAAGGGCCAAATTCAATCTAGTTATTCACCATGGTCATCATAAGATTTAATTGGTATAAAGAAAATAGATGGCACTATGCATTTATGCATAGATTATAGAGCTTTAAATAAAAACACAATAGAAAATAAGTACCATGTGCCTCACATTGATGAGATCTTTGATCAATTGCAAGGAGCAAAATATTTTACTAAAGTTGAAATAAGATCAAGATATCACCAAGTGTGAATTAGAGAGGAGGATGTTCCATGATATACTTGTTAGAGCTATATATAGGTTGCCCTAACTCAGCCTAGTCCTCAACTATATATATGCCTATGATCTATGAATTGAATCACTTTCTTAGGAGCAACTCTTGCACTAGTCTCTCTCCTCTTTCTCTTCCTCTCATTAACACAATTCTTGTGTCCGTCTCTCTCCTCTTTCTCTTCCTCTCAACATAGTATCAGAGCCTGGCTATGCTCTAGTGTAACTGTGAGGAAAAAGCGATATGTTTTTTGTCAATTTGACATGGTGATCATTTGTAGAATGTTCTTTTTGATCGTTTCGACTACTTGATCACTAGGTTTTGAGTTGATATGCAAAAGTTATCAAAGATGCATTGCAAATAAGCATTATGGTCATGATTGATGAAAATGGCCTACATGGGCTTGTTTGAAGCATATCAGCTGATTATTTTGACTAGCTGGATCACTATATTCCCATTTCAAGTAAGAAAGTTATGATTATTTATTTTTGTTGCTTGCTGTCAATAAACTCGTAGAAGAGTGTTTGGACAAGAAGATGAATACTCATAACAAAGAAGAATTGATCTAGGACATGAGGATGGAAAAGGTTCATACTTTCATAGAATCAACAATATTTGAAGCAGAAGCAAAAACAATAAAATATATATATATATATACTTAATGATAAGAAGCCTCCTGATACGGTGTCACCGTCTCGCTTTTAGTCTCCCCAAGTTGATCACACCATCCTGCACTCAGTATTTGTGTTTGGTTGGATTTAACACACTAGCATATCATGCTTTTACATTCCCACATGAAGAAATAATATGCTCAATTACATAAAGCAAACTTCTTTAGCTACAAGACTCCATAAAAATTTAGAGAAGAGGAGACCCAACACCCATCGGTCATATCCATAAAAACCAAGAGTGCATGATCGTTGTTGTAAGCATAGTCAATCTTTAGAGGTCAAGATCTTATCAATGCCAAGTAGAGACTCAATCTTGTCGTTAAGAGTAAGGTAGCCCAATCTACATGCTTTTGGAGTGATGATTACATATGTTCAACAAACCAAAAAGTTGATTGAGAAAATCACTTGGACAAAAGGTTATCTATTATATGAAAGCAATTTTTGATTTCTATTAGGTCATCAGTGAAAACAAGAGTTTAGCACTTCATCACTTGTGGTTTCATGCTGCTCTTGCAAAAGTAAAAGCCAATGATGCTTCACATATATTAAGCTAGTTTTTATTTAGTGCATCCTTTACTGACTAGTTTCTTATTTAGTTCATTGCTTGCTAAGTCTTTGTGTAAGTGCTTTGCTACCCAACATTCATAGAGCGTCCTTCAACCAAAGAGCTCTGTCAATATCTATACTCAGGCCACACAAAACTTGATTGTTTTTCAGCAATCGCTATGACATACATCTGTGTGTTGGAGCTTTTCTTTGCCTATTGGTATAAAGATAAACCAACTTTCTTTAATGTTGTACATGATTGGGAACCATGATATCATCGTAGTTCAATACAATTCCTTTTGTTGATATTCTACTTGAAAGGTTATGTTATTTGTATTCCGCTACATTCATATGCTTGGTGCTTTATTCACAATGATAATACATGTGTTATTATGTTTTGCTAGCAAGTTTAGCTACAACTTCAAGTTTCCATAAATCTCGGTTAAAGAGACTTGCCAAATATTCTATATCAAGCTTTACTTTGAGCATGAGCTAGTTGATTCAAAGGAGCTTCCAAAATATTTTGTATTGTTTTGAAGGCTAGATTTTCTTCAATTATCTTATCATTTACTTTTGATTTCCTAAATGTTTTATGTTATTTTGAAGGTCAGAGTTACGTTAGATTATCTTATGGTTTTGAAAGCAAGTTCTCTTTCATCTTTGTTAATCAAGCATGCCTATAGGCCATCCATTGTATTTGATATGGAGTAAGCTAAATATCATGTAGGTATGCTTGATATGCAAAAGAAAATGTTGATCTAATGTTTTTTTCTCTCTTTTAAGCTAGTATCTGCTTGACTTGCTCGTCATGTATTCAACATTAGCTTCACTTTAATAAGTTGGTCCATCCTATGAAAGAAAAGGACTTGCCAAAAATTTTACGTTGTTAACATTCTAACATGCTTTCTTTCAATGTTTCTTTTCTATTTAGCTTTGATATGATCACTACAAGGCATAGGCCCTTTTTCGACAAAAATACTGACGTTTTTTACACTCAATTTTTTTTTTGACAAGTGTAAAGGTCATTATTTACGTCGCTGTAAGCATCGAAAAAGAACGGTCGCTATATAAGCATCGCTATATAGCGACGCTAATAAACATTGCTATATAGAGACACTAGTAAACAAGCTATATAGCAATACTGGTAAAAGTCGCTATATAGCGATGATTAACAGAAGCTTAAAAAAAACATTAGTGGGGCTAAATAGGGCCACAGCAAGCCTTGTTTTGCCCCACTAATGTTTTTTATTTAATAATTACTAAAAAAGTTTTTTATTATAAAATTTTCCTTGTGGAAAGGGTGGTACAAAATCTCTCAAATGAACCGATCGAGCGACTGAAGCATATACATGTTGAAGATATACAACATTGTTTGTTACAAAATTACCCTTTTGAAAAGGATGATACAAAATCGCTCAAACGAGCCGATATACAAAAGCATATACATGGTGAAGTATATACAAAGTACTACTACTACTACTACTGCTGCTGCTGCTGCTGCTGCTCATTCGAATCGTCATCCTTGTCCTTGTCCTCGTCTTGCTGGCCTAATCCTTGGCCCTTGTGAGCTGTGCTTGATCCCTAGCCCTTGTGAGTTGCACCTGATCCTTGGCCCTCGTGAGCTGTGCCTGATCCGTGGCCTTTGTCGAAGTCGTGTAACCATTATCCCTCATCATCACTGCTCACCTCCGCTGATGGGATGCTTGAGCTTTGACTCTAAGAGTGAAACCATACTAATTAGAAATTAGATTGGAACTTAAAGAATAAAATTGTTTAAAAAGTGAGATTACAAGTAGGAGTAGACTTATACCATGCGAGCAACCACCTCAGCCCAATCAACCATCGCTGCCATTGCATCTTGCTCAATAAACCACAGCTTTGTTTCTATGCAAAACGTGCATCTCGTCTTTATGTTTATAGGAAGGCGACCCATTGCAACTTGCTATGGGCGCAATTTATGAGAGATAGATAAAGTGCTTGCAATATGTAGTAAAACAATTAGAACAATACATTAAATGAGAAGAAGTAGAGTTACCACGGTCACCTTGAATGCCAACCATTTGCTTGCACTAAAGTGCGAAGTACCTATGACATCCAGCCATCTTCTCGCAGCCCTCCTCTGACCCTTGAACATTTTGGGGTGGTCCCTGTTCTACTTCTTGAAAAACTTCTCAATCAGTTTTGTCTGCCCAGCTGGGTTTAGCCCTCCCCTTTGCGATGGAAGTACCCAAGGTTGACCTACGATGCTTCAAGACCAAACCCATGCACTCTCGCATGTAATTCTCATTGGACTCCCAATTTGGGGGGTTAGGGTATTTTCCTTTCAATTCATCGATGATCGCTTCCTTCTTTTGGTCATCTTGATACTGCCAGTCAATAGCTATGCCACTCTTGAAGTGGTGGCTCATCAATTGCCTCATGGTGGCCATCACTGCTACATCCTTTTTATTTTCTATTATCTCTCCAACAGCCATGATTTGATAAGTCTAAGGAAAGAGGCATTAATATGTGTGTGTGTTTGTATATGTGGCAATAGTATAATAAAATATGGTGTGCATAGGGCCCAGGGTTGAGGTGGCAGGGCATGACCATGTGCCACCCTTCCACGTAAGAGGATCCATAAGGTGTGTTGTACATAATCCATGATAGTAATATTATAAAATGTAAGGTGGCATGGCTCCTCCATGTGCCACCCCTCCACCTAGGCTGCATTTAGTGAGATATGGCTCAAAGTCCATGGGAGAAGTAATATAAAATAGGTGGAGATGGATATTATATTGAGTTATTCCCTCCATATGGAATAGGCCCATGTGGGGGAGGTATAGAAGGTCCAAGAGAGCAAGTTAAACAATAGGGAAAGTAGGATGAGGTGGAAAGATTCCTTATGCCAACCCTCCACTTGTCCTCCTAGAGGTTTGAACATATTATAAAATTGGGAAGAGACCAAGGGAGTATCATAGACTTGAGATATGGGGCTTGATTTATGTGGAAAATTGAGGCAAAGGGTTGTCGCACACAATTGAGAGTGTGTAACCACTTAGCCCACATGGGAGACTTTTCCACACACACCATGCATGTGGGAGGATACATTAATTCGGAGAGACCCCCTCTTTTGGCTATAAAAGGAGGGGGCTATTCCTTGATGAGGCACGCTCATTCTTGTAAAGCCACCTAGCTAGTACTTTGATATTTCCCTCTCATCCTTTCTTTCAAATAAAGTATGGTCCTCTTTCCTTGATGTCTCCATCTTTACATTCCTCCTCCTATCATGTAGTACATGCTTCTCTTCCCCCTCTCCCTTTCCCCTTGTGTCATAGTCTCCCTCTTCATTCCCTCCCCTTCTAATTTCTTTTCCCCTCCCATGATAATGGTTCACCCTCACGATCTCCTTTCCCCTATGGCCCTCGAGCGTCGCCATGCTTAGCCTTTAGCCTCTGGTCTTGATTTCTTTTTCAGCTAATAGAAATGGTGTGGCTGCTGGGATCAAAATCTCCACAGCTAGTGGCAAATCTTCTGCTCGTACCGGTCGCATCTGCAAAACTATACCATCTGTGCTCCTTCTAAGCTACTGTGTGCGCATTCGATTCACGCATCTACTGTGTTCACCCATGCGACAATTTTTTGGGCTGCTGCATCTTTTGGTTGCGGACAATTTTCTCGGTCCGTGCATCTACTGCGTTCACCCGTGCGACAGTTTTCTGGGTTGTTGTGTCTTCTGGTCGCGGACAGTTTTCTGAGTTTCTGCGAAACTGTAACAGCAGATCCCGAACCCCCCTCTCTCTTCTTCTCCTTCTCTTTCTCTTTCTCTTCTCCTTCTGCTCTGCTCTCCTCTCTTTTTATTAAAGAGTAGGATTTGAACCCAAGACCTCCCCCTTCACAAAAGGGAGACTTATCATTGGGCCAACAAGTTGGAAGTGGTGAAAATGTAATGATTTTTGTTTATATATTGAAATCTCGGGAGCTGTAACTCTCTAACCGTGGGGAGTTTGCTCTTGCTGTAAAAAGAAAAAGTACTTCTTTCAAGTGCTTTATTCACATCTCCTGCTAGATTACCGATTCAGAACTTCTCCAAGCTCACTTCACGAACGCGCGCCACACGAGGAGGGTGGATATTTATGTCACTTCTCGATGCGTTTAAGGATTTGGTGCCTAGTCCTCCACACCTTACGACTACCAATGCAAGATATCTCTTCCTTGATCTTCATGTCGACCTTCAACGGCTGATTGTCCAGCGCATTGTTCAAGGAGATGATGGGTGGAATGATACACCATGGATGATTCATGGTGAAGAACTACTGATACGCTGGGAGAACTTTGATTTTACTTCTACTCATTGTGCGGTGATCGAACTACTTGCTGATTCATAGGTAATTAAAACGGTGTCCTTCATCAAAGGGTGGGATGGTTCCCAAGCTTGGGGGGAGATTTGGCACATCTGCTTGTTAATTCCCGTGGATAAGCTCGTCCTGAATGGTTTATTCTCAATCTCACTACAAAGGTTTCTAGGCCTGTCGGCTATGGTTGGTAATGTTTCGACCAAGGAATCCATTTGTACCTAATCAACCTTTTGTGCCTCATTTCAAGCTTCAAGTTGTAATTCTTTTTGGTCTAAAGATAAACTATCAACAAAGGATTGGAAGTTTATTTGGTGCTAAATGTTTGGCTCAAGTGTTGAATTCTCCCCACCCTCTCCTCCTACGTATCTTGGACTACCGAGAAACTTGGGATGTCCGAATTTTAGTCTTGGTGTGATGACATCTTGGATTTTTTCAATTTGATGGAGCTTACAAACCTTCGACCAAGGCTGCTGACATAGGTGTGAAGCTCACTTCACTGGGTGGTGAGGAGTATTGTTATCGCAAGTCTGCACCTACAAGTACTTGCAATCAAGCTGGTACTCGGCCCTCATTTTTGGGCTACAAAAGGCACAAGAAGATCATGCCAAGCAACTTGAAGTGCAAGGAGATTCTCAACTAGTGTGTGAACAAGTTAGTGGAAGGTGGAAGGTGCGGAGCAAAGGCTTGGTTCCACGACATCAACAAGCATTGGAACTTTGCAACCAATTTGAAGAGGTAAAAATTCAGCATATCCCTCGAGCTCGAAATCTTGGCACGTGAAGCTTGTACTTCAATCACGCATGACGCGAGTGGAAGCACCACCCCAACAAAGCTGCAAGCCACGAAGGAGGGTGATCATTTGTAAGGAATGCAAAGGTTGTGCTCATCATGAAACTAAGTGTTGGGCATACTTGATATGAGTTCACGGAGTTCGGAAGATCATCAGAAAGGTCCTCAAGGACATTGCTCAAAAGAAGGATGCCAGACCGCACATCCCTTGAAGAAATAGCATGGAAACTACAAGAATTAGAAGAAGCTGAAGGTGATGTGTAGGCTCTCTAATTGTTGACATTTGTCATGGCATTCATGTTTGCCTTGATGAACAACCTTATGCAGTGTCGTGCCTCTAACCCTTGCTTATAAAGATGGATGTGATATCATGAGGGTTGGTCCTTTTAAGATTATCTATGTGCTATTCTATGCTGAAGATTCTTCCTGTGTAGTATTTCACAATACACTAGTCACACCCTACCCTGCCTATGTGTGCTTTATGGAGGTATCTTCACCTGATTTTTAGTTCAAGCTTCCTCTTTCTATTGTTTGTCCATAGATAAGCCTCTCTTTTCCATCTTCCAAGCATGGCTGACATTCCTGTGTTTTGTGGATGGGTGGAAGAAAATCCAAATGAGTATCTTGTGGCCTTCAAGCGCCATTGTGTTTCTCTCAACTTTCTTACTGAAGACAGATGGCTATTGGTTCTTCCCACATTTCTAGAGGGTTTGGCTCAAGTGTGGTATGAGAAGCAGGCCGAAGATGTTCACCAAAGCTGCCCAAGGTTGACAGCAGTGATGATTGACTATTTTGGCAAAGAAGAGGAGTCGGAGAATGTATACCTGCAGGTGGCAATCTTGAAGCAGTCAGAAGGTGAGACAGCGCGTCGATATGTGGATTGAGCAGCCGTGCTCCTCGACCATTTAATTGCCACACAGGAGGACAATGCCGGATTTTGAGCTAGAATGACTTAGCATGTGCTAGGCTACCTTGTAATAGGGGCAAGTGATAAATTCTGCCTCAATCTTAAATGGGAGAATCTAGAAACTATGGTGCTAGCACATGATATTGCTCAAAATTTTGATAAAGTTCAGTCTGATCCCACTTCAAAGAAGACGATTGTCCCTCCGCAACCCCCTCAATTCCTGCAACAACAACCTGGGGGGTCTAACTCAGGGGCATACCCCCACCCCTCATCAGGGATGTATCCACCGCCTCCACTCCACCTCAAATGTATGGTCCTCCCTTAGATGCTTATCCTCAACAAGGTGTATATTCTCACCCTCTGCCTTGAAGATTTCCCCAGCCTCGCCCACTAGCCCCCCTCCTTTCTACTCCCTCAGCCCCTCCAGCTAAAGAAGACCCCCCTGCAACAGAACGTGGAGTCAATGACCTAGCCAAGGCCCTGAATGATCTTCGGCTTGAGATGGTGGGCATCAGAAATTAAGCCAACCGCCCTCCAAGAGACCATGCTAATGTTGTATGATACGAGTGCCACCAGAAGGGTCATTATCGCACGGAGTGCCCCAATATTCCAAGGGTGAATCTTCTAAGTGAGTCTGGCACTGAAAATTTTGATGTAGAGATCCTTGACCTGGGGAAAAGAAGTCGTACCACCTCGGACCCCTCTCCAAACCATGGATCGGGCTGCCCCAAGAAGAAGGTGTCCTTCTCAGAGCCCTCAGATGCTGAGATGGTAGACCCACCAATAGAGAAGACTAAAAGATCCCGCAGGGGTAAGTGGTCACCCTCAGATTTTCCCATCGGCTCGGGGCAAGAAGACTATTCGGTCGTTCAAGACCTTGCTCATTGTTCTTTGAGCATCACGCTCCCTCAACTAACAGCATTAACCCTAAGGTGAGACGTGAGTTGTAGCAAGGGCTCTCAATAAGGAGGAAAAAGAAAAAGGGAAAGGTACGAGAGGTATCTTCTATCTCTGAAGAAATTGATCGGCACCCACATATAGTAGATGTCATCATATATAATTGCCCCGTGTCAAAAATGTGTGTGTTGATGGGGGAGTTGCATGTAATATCATGGTGCCCCGAATCATGAAGAAATTGAATTTGAAATGCACAAGTCATTCCTCCACTCGAATCAAGGTAGCAGATGGTCGACGACTTGCCACCCTGGGAGTCATTGAGGATTTGCCCATCACTATCAATGGGTTGACCACCACCATCAATTTCTATGTAGTGGACATCGAAGATATAGGCAGGAGCTACCCAGCCATACTCGGGAGACCATGGTTGAGAAAGACTGATGCAATCAGCTATTGGAAGATAGGACACATGTCTTTTGGTGCTTCTAAGGAGAAGATCCTGGTGCAACCTAGTGCCACAGAACCAGAAGAAGAAGAGGAGCAAGGTAGTGATACTCTCTCATCCTTTTTGTTTGAATCAATGGAAGAATCAGCGGGGGGGAGGAATTATCAAAGGAGGAAGTTTACATGATGGGGGTGTCTCCGAACCCGCCATCTGAAGAAAAGGTAATAGCTAGTTCTCAACAGCTTGAGTCTATGCTTTCCCCAAACCTCACTCCAAGTGAGAAAGATGAGTTCCTAGAAATGTTCAAATATTTCCCTGACCTCTTTGCAACTAGCTACCACCACCTTTGCCATGTAACTGCTATAAAGCACAAGATAGAGCTGAAGCCTGATGCAAAGCCTATGGCTCAAAAGTATCGGAGATTAGGGCCCCTGCAGACGGATGCTTTGCCCTCAAAGTTGCAGAAGCTTGTAGAGGCTGGGTTTATTATTTTGGTTCACAATACTGAATGGGTTTCACCAGTGGTAGTCACCCCAAAGAAAAACAACAAGTGGTAGGTCTGTATCGATTATAAGAAACTCAATGCAGCCACCAAGAGAGATCATCATCCTCTGCCCTTTCAAGACCTCACTCTTGAGAAGGTAAGTGGTAATGAGATGTATACTTTCTGTGATGGTTACTTTGGGTTTTATCAAATCAGAATTCCCAAAGAAGATGTGCTTAAAACCACATTTGCCACACCCTAGGGGACATTTGCATTCAAAGTAATACCATTTGGCCTCACCAATGCTCCTACTACCTTTCAAAGATTTATGTAGATGGTGTTTGCTTCTTATTTGGGGGATTTCTTGGAGGTGTTTTTAGATGATATTTGTATATTCTCGTCATGTAAGGAGCACGTCATGAAGGTTAGATTGGCCTTCCAAAGGGTCAATGATGCAAATGGTAGTCTCAACCCTAAGAAATGCACCATTGGAGCCACTCAAGGGAGGTTAATGGGACATATTGTCTCATCCGAGGGCATCAAGCCTGACCCCGAGAAGGTAGAAGCCATCCTCAAGCTCTCCCCACCTACAACCAAATGTCAGGTACGCTCATTTGTCAATCTATCAGGATACTATCACCGCTTCATATGCTGCTTTGACACGACCCATGACTATGCTATTAAAAGATGGGGTTGATTTCTCTTGGGATGAGGACTGTGATCATGGGTTTGCACAAATAAAGAATGCTCTGGCTTCAGAACCCATTCTACGCAATCTAGATTGGTCAAAGATTTTCTATATCAATCCTGGGTTTGGTGAGCACACTCTGGTAGGTATTCTTCTCCAGCAAGGGGAGAATCGGTTCATGTATCCCGTTCAATTTGCTTCTCGACAATTGTTCGACACTGAGCGACACTATTCAGAGGATGACAAGCATGCCTTGTCTTTGGTGTTTTGCGTTGAGAAATTTAAGCATTATGTGGCTGCAAATCCTTCATTATACTCACTAGCACTGGTCTTGCAAAGCAGGCTCTTCAATCACCAAATCCCATGGGCCAGTTGGCCAAATGGTTGGCAGTTCTACAAGAATATGATTTTTCTTTCAAAATTGTAAAAGGGGGATGTTCCACTTGAAGATTTCTTTGATTGATTTAGAGGAGTGCCTAGATGTAACCCTTGTAGCAGCCATAGGAGTTGGGGATCCATGGTATGGTGGTATCTACAAGTTTCTAACTGCTTTCTCCTTTCCTTCAGAAAGTACTAGCTATGAGAGAAAGAAGATCCGCAGAGATAGTAGACGCTACACACTCCTTGATGGGGTGTTGTACCGTCAAGGCATGGATGGGGTACTTAGACGGGCCATTGATGCAGATGAAGTGCCTAAGGTATTGAAGCATTATCATGATGGATTTTGTGGAGGCCACTATGCCAGTGACTATACAGCTAAGAAGATTTTACATGCTGGATACTATTGGCCGACCTTGTTCAAGGATGTCACTTTGTATTGCAAAACCTATGAACCATGCCAATTCTTTGGTAGGAAGGATTTGCGTCTTGGGCAACATCACCCAGTGATGTCCATCCATCCGTTTCAGAAGTGGGGAATAGATTTTGTCGTGCCCTTGCCCATGATTGCCCACAAAAAGAAGTATCTTTTGGTAGCCACTCAATATGTCACTAAGTGGGTTGAAGCTATCGCCCTCCCCGGTGCAAATGGTAAGGCAGTTTCAAATTTCATATTTGAATGTATCTGCTCAAGGTTTGGGACACCCATGGAGATTGTCTGTGACCATGGGAGTCCATTCTTAAATGAAGCGAGAATGAAGCAATGGAGTTACTCCTGGATCGAATGGATATTGATCATCACACTTCTAGCATCTATTATTCGGCATCCATGGGTCAAGTAGAGCAAACCAATGGCCTCCATTGTAAAACCATGGGGAAAATGGCCACAGAGAACGGGAGTCAATGGGATCAGAAGGTCACTGAAGCCGTGTGGGCTTACAACATCACTCATAAAACATCTATAGGTCACACTCCTTTTGAGTTGGTGTATGGTACTGAGGCCGTTTTACCACTAGAGATAGAGATTCCAGCTTTGAGATTGGCACAAGAATAGAGGATGATAGAAGATGAACATGTAGAGGCCAGATTGGTACAACTTGAGAAGTTAGATGAAACCTGACACCTTGCACTACATCAAACATAGGTCCAAAAGAATCGACAAAAGGCCCGCTTGGATGCTAAGATTTGCAAGGGATGGGAAAGACACTTTGCTGAGGGGGATGTTGTGCTATGCTTTGATAACAAATTAGACCACCAAATGGATAAGAAGTTTCTGCCACTGTGGACTGGTCCATACAAAGTCATCAAGGAACGTAGCAATGGGTCTGTACAAGTTCAAGAGCTGCATGAACCATATGGCAAGAAGGTGATCAACAAGTGTTACCTCAAGCCTTTCTTTGTGCATGATGGACCTAGGCATGGAAATGTTGTGCATTCCCTGCCTGGGAAGGAAACTGTTATGGATAAAATTGTCTAAGGAAAAAGGCATTATATGTGTGTGTGTTTGTATATGTGGCAATAGTATAATAAAATATGGTGTGCATAGGGCCCAGGGTTGAGGTGGCAGGGCATGACCATGCGCCACCCTTCCATGTAGGAGGACCCATAATGTGTGTTGTACATAATCCATGATAGTAATATTATAAAATGTAAGGTGACATGGCTCCTCCATGTGCCACCCCTCCACCTAGGTTGCATTTAGTGAGATATGGCTCAAAGTCCATGGGAGAAGTAATATAAAATAGGTGGAGATGGATATTATATTGAGTTATTCCCTCCATATGGGATAGGCCCATGTGGGGGAGGTATAGAAGGTCCAAGAGAGCAAGTTAAATAATGGGGAAAGTAGGATGAGGTGGTAAGATT
Source organism: Dipteris shenzhenensis (assembly GCF_047967505.1). Lineage (NCBI taxonomy): Eukaryota > Viridiplantae > Streptophyta > Polypodiopsida > Gleicheniales > Dipteridaceae > Dipteris > Dipteris shenzhenensis. Next base: position 26,943,944 of record NC_141620.1, read on the forward strand.
CCTTGTGCCAACCCTCCACTTGTCCTCCTAGTGGTTTGAACATATTATAAAATTGGGAAGAGACCAAGGGAGTATCATAGACTTGAGATATGGGGCTTGATTTACGTGGAAAATTGAGGCAAAGGGTTGTTGCACACAATTGAGAGTGCGTAACCGCTTAGCCCACATGGGAGACTTTTCCACACACACCATGCATGTGGGAGGATACATTAATTGGGAGAGACCCCCTCTTTTGGCTATAAAAGGAGGGGGCTATTCCTTGATGAGGCACGCTCATTCTTGTGAAGCCACCTAGCTAGTACTTTGATATATCCCTCTCATCCTTTCTTTCAAATAAAGTATGGTCCTCTTCCCTTGATGTCTCCATCTTTACATTCCTCCTCCTATCATGTAGTACATGCTTCTCTTCCCCCTCTCCCTTTCCCCTTGTGTCATAGTCTCCCTCTTCATTCCCTCCCCTTCTAATTCCTTTTCCCTTCCCATGATAACGGTTCACCCTCACGATCTCCTTTCCCCTATGGCCCTCAAGCGTCTCCATGCTTAGCCTGTAGCATCTGGTCTTGATTTTTTTTCCGGCTAATAGCGCTTCTAGAGTGAGGAGTAGCAAAGGGAGTAGGAGAGGGTAAGGGATCTGCGTGGTACTGGGTCTCGGGACCAAGTGGAGACCTGTAGGGATGTGTGTGCTGACTTGTCTACATCTCCTGAGTCAGCACAACATAAGCGACCCCTCCTACGCTACCTTTCATTATGATGGGCACGCACAAGTGATGACCCCTCAGTCGAGAAGGGGCTAGAGGGGATGGCTAGCCAGTAGGTCCAACCATTGGTGTAGGCGAGGGAATTGCTGAGTTCCTCTGGGATAACAAAGAGAAGAATCTCGCTACCTCCTCATCGGTCATCGATGCCACAAACTCGTCGCGACTCCCAACAAAGCCATGGGCTTCTAGCAAAGGAGTTTCCTGAGGGGTTGTCACAGTGCTACATCCAAGAGGAGTTAGGCTAGGGGTAGTCCCAGGGGTAGACCCCTGAGGTGTCACCTGAGGGGAATCAAACTCCTCTGGAGAATAGAGATCATGATGTCTCCTCCTACGAGGGTTTCTGTACTCGTCGGACATGCGACGTGATCCCATGTCTAATGTAGACATAAACATGAAAACAAAAAACAAAAAACAAGAGCGGGTAAGAAGGGGAAAGCATATGAGGGAAAGCAAACAGAAGCAAAAGAGAAGGAGAGGGGAAAGGAAGAGAAAGAAAAGGAAAAAAGAGATTGAAAGAGGGGAAAAGAACCAAATATGCAAAGAGAAAAAAGAGAATAAAAATGCATAAAAGAATACATTGAGAAAGCATATGCTTATGCTTATGCATAAGCATATGACCATAGGCATAGGCATATGAAAAGGCATACGCATAGGCATATGAGCATAGGTATAGGCATAGGCATATGCTTATGAAAAGAAGAGGAAAAGAGAGGGAAAAAGAAGAGAATGAAAGGAGAAGGAGAAGGAGACATATGCTCATGCATAAGCATAAGCATAAGAGAAGGAAGAGGTAAAAAGAGCATAAGCATAAGAAAAAAGAAAAGAAAGCATATGCTTATGCTTATGCATGAGCATATGAGCATAAAAGAAAAAGAGAGAAAGCTTAAGCATAGACAAATACATATGCTTATGAAAAGAGATTGAAAGAGGGGAAAGAGGGGGGAAAAGAGAGAGGACAAGAGGAAAAGAGGAGAAGGAGAAGGAGGAGACATATGCTCATGCATAAGCATAAGCATAAGAGAAGGAAGAGGGAAAAAGATCATAAGCATAAGAAAAAAGGAAAGAAAGCATATGCTTATGCTTATGCATGAGCATATGAGCATAAAAGAAAAAGAGAGAAAGCTTAAGCATAGGCAAATACATATGCTTATGAAAAGAGATTGAAAGAGGGGAAAGAGGGGGAAAAAGAGAGAGGAAAAGAGGAAAAGAGGAGAAGGAGAAGGAGAAGGAGAAGGAGAAGGAGACATATGCTCATGCATAAGAGAAGGAAGAGGGAAAAAGAGCATAAGCATAAGAGAAAAGAAAAGAAAGCATATGCTTATGCTAAGTATAAGCATAAGCAAATACATATGCTTATGAAAAGAGATTGAAAGACGGGAAAGAGGGAGGGAAAGAGAGAGGAAAAGAGGAAAAGAGATTGAAAGAGGGGAAAAAGAAGAGGGGAAAAGGGCATAAACATAAGAGAAGGAAGAGGGGAAAAGAGATTGAAAGATGGGAAAAATAAGAGAAGGAAAGGAGGGAAAAAGAGATTGAAAGAGAGGGAAAAAGAAGAGGGGAAAAGAGATTGAAAGAGGAGAAAAAGAAGAGGCAAAAAGAAGAGAAGAAAGAGGGGAAAAGAGGGAAAGAAGAGGGAATAAGGGAAGAGAAGGAAAGAGAGGGTTCCTACAGCCATCACTACAGCTAGCGCTTAAGGCGCTAGCTACAGGCCAATGCAAATAACAAAAGGAAAAAAGAGAAAGCACTTTCTTACCTAGAATAGTCCCGCTCGGTGTTTTGTGAACTGGCCTTACAAAATAGAGGAAACATACCATTTTTGAAATAACTAGTTAGAGGAAAGAGGAGTTTAGAGAAGCAACTTCTCAAAGGGATTGGATTGAGGAGACAAGCATAAGCCTACAAACAAGGAGAGAGCATAAGCCTACAAACAAGGAGAAGAGGAGAAAGAGAAATACCAAAAACAGAAGAGGTGAGTCTTCTTTCTTTTACCAAATCACATTTGTTGTCCTTAACCTCTGAAAGTCAAGCATGAAAACTAGCACATAGCCTTAGCAATACAAGGAGAAATATGCTTCAACACTCAAAATGAAATCTCACAAAAAATGAACCTACATTGCTTAAAGAGATTCACCTTCTTGAAAAACTTTTTTTCACACAAGCAGAGAGGGAGAAGGGTGGAGAGGGAGCACAAGTGTTAGAAGAGGGGTTGGGTAGAGGTGAGGAGTGGAGAATAGAGAGGAGGAAAGCGAGGTCATTGAATATAAGGTGGGAGGAGAGATTTTTGCTTTTCTTGCAATAGAGATGTCAAACATAGCATCGCGCAGGGTTCGGGTTTAAGCCCCCAGCATCGCTATATAGCGACACTGGTCAGTCGCTATATAGCGACATTTATATCCAAAAAAAATCGCTATATAGCAATGGAACAGGGCAAAGCATTGCTTTCAGGGCACTTATTGTTAAAAGTATAGTCTCTCAGGATGAGGGTATGGTGGACATTATGGATTCAATTTTTAGGGGCACTACATCACATGTACACGTGATGTCAGAGTCTGAGGTCAAAATGCGAGAGTTGCAATCAGCACAATTGTATGAGGTTGCTAGGATGTCTAAACTACAGGCTTGTCTCTCAATCTTGAATCTGCAAGCAACTCTGGGTGGTCGGATATAAGTGTCTCGGCCTTAATGAGGTACGGTTCCCGCATTAATTTGACTCATTATTTGGATATTGTTTGTTTTGAGAATCATCATTATCTGAAGCCTATGTATGTTTGAATTGTGACTCTCTTTTATCCTCTATTTTTGTCTCTTTTCTCCTCTCTTTTTCTCTCTTATCTCCTCTTTTCGTCTCTTTTCCTCTCTTTTCTCCTCTCTTTTCTCCTCTCTTTCCTTCTCTTTTTTTCTCTTTTATCCCCACTTTTTCTCTTTTCACTCTCTCTTTTTCTCTCTTATCTCCTCTCTTTTTCTCTCTTAGTCTCCTCTCTTTTCTCCTTTTTCTCCTCTCTTTTCCTCTCTTTTTCTCTCTTTTTTCTTCTCTTTTTTCCCATGTGAAGATTCAATAGCCTACCGTTGAGCAAACAAATACAGACCTGTGTCACTCTAGTTCAAAGAATGCAAGAGTCTGTAAATGTTTACTCAATGTCCAGTTGTAGGATTCTAAGCTTGCTCAATGTATTACAAGTATTCTAAGCTATAGGATTAGTGACATGACTTCTTTGTTGCTTTGAGAATCATCATTATTCGAGGCCTATGTATGTTTGAATTATAATAGGTTGCTCCAGAAGATGTTTCCTGCACCAAATACCATGCCCGCATCAAGAGATGAAGCAAAGAAGATGCTAACAACAGTGGGTATGGATTATGATACCATCCATGTTTGCTATAATGACTGTATTCTCTTTCGTCGTGAGCATGGAGATTTGGCTAGTTCTCTGAAGTGTGGGGAACAACGATATAGAGATGACTTGCAGAGTGAGCAAATACCGGTAAAGTTCTTGAGACACTTTCCCATCATTGCAACAATACAGCACATGTTCCGATGCAAATCCATAGTGGAGTTGATGACATCGCATGCATCTCATCGGTCCACTTATGACACATTGTGTTTTTTGCAGATTGTGTAGCTTGGAAGCACATAGACAATCAGTGGCCAAACTTTGTGAGGGAGCCATGCAACTTACATCTTGGGCTTGCCATGGATGGCATGAATCCTTTTGGGTTATGCTCGACATCTTGGTTGACATGGCCCATAGCCTTGGTGAATTACAATATCCCACCATGGCTAACAATAAAGAAGGGACTCCTCATGCTTGCACTACTTGTGCCAGGGAAGTACAAGGCCAAAAAATATGGACATATACATGGCACCTTTAATAGAGGAGTTACAGATCTTATGGAGAGGAGTGCGGGTCTTTGATATTTCCAGAGCTCCTAGACATACCAATGATATTTTGGTCACGGGTATCTTGATGTGGACCATGCATGACTACCTAGGAGATGGAGAGTGCGCAGGTACGTGGTTTTGTCTTTACATGTATAATATAGGATTATGCTTTTATGACTCTCTTTCGCATGCATGTCTTATACTAACACATTCATGCATGCGTGCGGGACTTATTACAAGTGGGTACCATGCTTGTCCTCTTTGTGAACCGGGCTTGAAATCGCTTGCACAATACTCCAAACATATGAGGAAAAATGTTTATGAAGGTCATGCTCGATACCTTCCGTTGGACCATCTTGTGCATGGAGGTTAGCTTGATCCACCACCACCATATTTGAAGGCAAGTGGTTGGATTTAGGCTTGGAGGGCGAATGGAGAAGAACCTCCTCATGGTATGAAGAGGCTATCGATCTTTCACGAGCTTCCTTATTGGGGTCAGTTACAAATCAATCATCTCTTGGATCCCATGCATATCTTTAAGAATGTGGGGGCTCCTATTTGGGCACACTTGGTTGGCTCCAAAGACTCGAGAGGAGTGTGAGAAGACTTGCATCCTATGAATAGGATGTCTCTTTTGTGGCTCCAAGTGCGTGCCTCAGGAAAAGTTATCCTCCCAAAAGCAACATGGATCCTCTCTATGAAGAAGGAGGCAGCAATCAGGGTAGACATTGCCTCTTTTCAAACACCCACAGGGTACATGCGTTTCTTGATAGGAGCATTTTCAAAGGACAATAAGCTTAGTGGGCTCAAGTCACATGATTGGCACAAGGTCTTAAAGGTATTCTAAGCTGTAGGATTAGTGTACTGATAATCGTGATGCGTTAGTGTAATTATGATTATGTTATATTGTTGACATGACTTCTTTGTTGCTTTAATAGTTCATCCTCCCAATTACAATAAAAGGGTGCTTACAAGAAAATGTTAGAAATGCTATATTCAAGATCAGTGGTATTGTGAGGTATACTTACTATCAAATCGCATTGATTGCATTTTCTTCAATTTAAGCTGAATAATCTGTAGACTGATTATGAATATATCTTACATGGGCATGTGAAATAGGTGGATATCTCAAAAAGAGATCTCCATATCGAGCATCGAGAAGGCTAGGGTGGAATCCATCGAAGCCATATGCTTGCTTGAGAAGCACTTTCCCTCGAGCATTATGACAACTCAAGTGCACTTGCTTGTGCATATAGTTGATGAGGTGGCCATTGCAGGTACCGTTCATAGTCGGTGGATGTTTTTTCTCAAGTGGTTTATGAAAACTTTGAAGAGATTTTTAAGACAAAGAATAAGTTTTGTATACTCAATAGCAAGGAGATGTAGAAGTGGATTGAGAGATATGAAGCGGCCAAAGAAGAAAGAATAAATGCAAGGACGAGATTCAGAGTAATGTATAGACGATCGCAACCATATCACGTATGATTGTGGAGTCATGGCTAACTTCACACAAGATAGCCGAGCAAGTGCTTCAGATACTAATCTTCTCTCCACATAGTTAGATTATTATGGAACCATATGCAAAATCTATGATTTAGTATTTTCATTCTTGATGTAAAATGGTTTAGAACTATTTACAATGGTCCCCATGCGACAGTGAGAAAAGACAGTAGCGGTTTCTTTGCAATAGTCTCCACTAAACTTTGGACCGATGAAAATGATACTTTTGTTCTTCCCAAGCACTGTGAGCAAGTGCATACTAATGATTTAATTAATCGAAGCTTTTGTTTTTAAAGATCCATTAATACATGTACTTAAGCATAATTTCATATATATAATTGATGGCATTTGGCACCCATCTTCAATATAGGTGGTTTTTCATCCACATCATTCTGATCCAAGATGGTGGTACGTGATCCAAGTTGCACCATGAAGTAAGAAGATTTTTAAAGATAGAGATGTGGATATGGAGATGACACTACCAATGCCAGATCGAATTGATCCAGATGGATGTAGCGAAGAAGATGAAGATCGCAATATGAGCCAAGAGAAAGATGCGCATAATGACATCATATGGGAGGAAGATGGAGATCACCATATTGAGGAAGAAGATGATGATCATCAAGAATCACCACACTTTATTGAAGAAGATGATCAAGTCTTAGGTGAACGTATGATGCTAGAGTACGATGATGATATAGGAGATAGAGTTAGAGATAGACTTATTTGGAACGTTAGACTTGGCTCAGGATGAAGTGTTAATGCTCTTCATTGATTTTTTTCATCTCAAACTTGGACATGAATATATGAGCTTCAAAGGCTTGATGTACATGCTCTTGTACTTTTATTCTCTCAAAGGATCAAACATATATGAAAATGAAAAAAAAATTGTCATTGGGAAAAACTCGTTTAATGTGGATATGGGAAAAAAAACTCTGTGTAAAATGTTGCTATAGGAAATTGTCTCAGTGTCACTATATAACGACCATTACCAATCTGATAAGTGTTGCTATATAGTGACGTTTGCCTAAAGTTGCTATATAAGGGCCCTTAATGAAGCGTGCTTCCAATACCGATGATTAGCACCCCACACAGCATCGGAATAGGATCTGTGTGTAGTAGTGTATTACTTCTTGGATACGTTACTTCTAATATGCAAAGGTGCTTCTCACATGTCTTCTTGTCGTTTTCAAGGCACTGGTTTATTTCCAAGGTGAGCTCATATGTTCTCTTTCATTACACTCAGCTGTTTCTCCGAGTACATGCAAGTTTGCACAGATGCCTAGATACAATCCAACAGATTAAATGCACATTTGATACCTATAGGATGAGTATATCTACTTTGTTTTTTATAGTCATCTATATTTACGAGTGCACGCAAGGTCTTCCTATAGGATGCCTAGATACAATCCAACAGATTAAATGCACATTTGATACCTATAGGATGAGTATATCTACTTTGTTTTTTATAGTCATCTATATTTACGAGTGCACGCAAGGTCTTCCTAGACCAATGATTTCTTCCTGCTTTGTCGATTAACTTATTGATGACTTATGGTAGGTATTTACTTATTGGTTCAAGCAAGGCATACTTTTATTTCACCCTTTATGTGGTGAGGTATACTTACATGTCTTTCATGATGAACACCTATGGCTGACTTAATGAGTATTGGTTTGGCCATGGCATCTATATTATGAACACATATGGCTAATTTCTTAAGTACTTATTTGGACATGGCATATGGATAACTACTTGAGTACTTGTCTAGATGTGGTACATGGATTATTACAGACTCCTTGTTTGGATGTGACACATATTTACTCGTCTGGACGTGGTACATGGATTATTACTAAGTCCTCGTTTGGATGTGACACATATTTATCTGGCTTTCTCAATGGACACATATGGCTTACTTATTGAGGACTCATTTTGACATGGTCATATTGCGTACTCATTTGCACGTGGCAAGGTTCAACGTCTTTTAGATGAACACATATGGATTACTTCATGAGTACTCATTTGGACATGGCACATATGGATTGTTTATTAAGTACTCGTTTGGACTTGGCACATATGCATTACTATTGAGTACTTGTTTGGACGTGATCATCGTTCCCGGATGCCCATTTTCTTGGTTACTTCTGGATGTTCTTTGTAATCTTGGATGCTGGTCTTCTTGGTTGTTTGGTACTTTTGGATGCAAAGAAGTTGTTATTTTATTCCCACTATGATTATGTAAGCTATGTCTAATCCACACAAGCTTGCCTCTTGTCATACGTGCGTGGCTTATTCTCATTGTATTTTTGGTTGCTCGATACTTCTGGCTACCCAGTTGTTCGGTACTTCTAGGATGCTCAATTGTTCATATTTCCAATTGTTCAGTACTTCTGGTGGCCTAGTTGTTCGGTACTTCTGGGATGCTCAATTGTTCGGTACTTTCGGATGTCTGGATGCTCATTGTGTTTCTAGATTATTGGTTCTTGATTTGCAGGATCATTATGGGCTTGTATTTTCGATTGTTCGGTACTTCTACCTGTCCAATTGTTTAGTACTTCTGGGATGCTTGATTGTTTGGTGCTTTCGGATGTCCGGATGCTCTTGTGTTTCTAAATTATTGGTTCTTGATTTGCAGGATCATTGTGGGCCTTTCTGTTGTGTTGCTATGGCTTTCTTACACTATGTAAGCGATACTTCAGCCCTGGCTTTATGGGACATATCAAATCTGATACTTCACGATGCTCGAATGCTCGTTGTGTTTTTGGATTATTGGTTCTTGATTTGCAGGAACTTTATGGGCCTTCCTATTATGTTGCTATGACTTTCTTACACTACCCAAGAGACATTTCAGCCCTGGCTTTGTGGACATCTCAAATCACCCCTCCATACTCATCTTTGGAGTGACCAAAGCGATTTCCTCATACATTCATCCTTGGTACAATAAAAACGGACACTTGAATATTTGTTGTGTTCATATACACTACATGAAATCGATCATTTTATGTGGATGATCTTTGCAAAACATGAAGGCATGATTATAAAGGTTTGAGGAGGTTTGACCATATTGAACTTGGAGGCAATAAGCTCTACTATTCAGATGAAGAGCTCAAACATCGAACTTGAAGATCTCAAGCCCCCTGATTATGCATCATCACTATGTCAAAGAAGTTGAGATTTCCAGGAAGGCCGAACATGATGGAGAGACAATAAACGAGTGCGAGCGAGAGTTATCATCTGGATGTATGATGCATGTAAGTTTCTTACCTCTTGCTATAATTAAGTAATTATTTGTGGCAATATACGCTATAAAATAGATGCATCTTCATTGTTTTAATAATGCTCTTTTACAGTACAAAAAGTACAGTGTATTATGGTCATATGGATGACATTTTCACGTGGAACACATCGATTTAAAGAGAGTCACATATGGTTGTGGAGTCATGGCTAACTTCACACAAGATAGCTGAGCAAGTGCTTCGGATACCAATCTTCTCTCCTCACAGTTGGATTATTATGGAACCATACGCAAAATCTATGAAGTTGATTTCAGACGATTTAGTATTTTCATTCTTGATGTAAAATGGTTTAGAACTATTTACAACGGTCCCCATACGACAGTGAGAAAAGATAGTAGCGGTTTCTTTGGAATAGACTCCACCAAACATTAGACCGATGAAGGTGATACTTTTGTTCTTCCCGAGCACTCTGAGCAGGTGCATACTAATGATTTAATTAATTGAAGCTTTCGTTTTTAAAGATCCATTGATACATGTACTTGAGCATAATTTCATATATATAATTGATGACATTTGGCACCCGTCTTCAATATAGGTGGTTTTTCATCCATATCATTCTAATCCAAGATGGTGATACGTGATCCAAGTTGCACCATGAAGTAAGAAAATTTTTGAAGATAGAGATGTGGATATGGAGATGCCACTACCAATGCTGGATCCAATTGATCCTGATGAATCTAGCGAAGAAGATGAATATCACAATATGAGCCAAGAGGAAGATGCACATAATGACATCGCATGGGAGGAAGATGGAGATCACGATATTGAGGAAGAAGACAACGATCGTCAAGAATCACCACACTTTATTGAAGAAGATGATCAAGTACTTTTAGGTGAACGTACGATGCTAGAGTACGATGATGATATAGGATATCAACTCGGTATAGAGTTGGAGATAGACTTGTTTGGCGCCTTAGACTTGGCTCAAGATGAAGCAGTTGATGTAAATGCTCTTAATTGATTTTTTTCATCTCAAACTTGGACATGAATATATGAGCTTCAAAGGCTTGATGTACATGCTCTAATATTTTTATTCTCTATGAGATCAAACATGTATGAAAATTTAAAAAAATTTGTCATTGGAATAAAAAAACATGGTCCTAGGTGTGTTATCAGATCAAGTACCTATCTAACTAACACGCCACTTTTCATGCAACTCAATAACACCTAGGTTGAGGTGGGTGCAAAGTATTGTGCCCATCGGATGTACTTTGCATGGTATATCACGTATTAAACTCCATTTGTGCCTCAATCTCATGCACAACCATAAAAAAACACGCTTTTAGGTGTGTTATCCAACCAACTTCTTATCAGATGGGTGTACCACTTTGCATGCAATGCAATACCACAATTGTTGAGACTCATGCAAAGTATTGTGCCCATAGGATATGCTTTGCATTGTCGAACAAGCATTAAACACTGTTTTGGCCTTAGTGTCATGCACAACCGTCAAAAAATGCGGTCCTAGATGTGTTATTCGACTATGTACTTATGGGATGGGCACGCCACTTTGCATGTAAGTCAATAATACCTAGGTTAAGATGTGTGAAAAGTATTGTGATGATCAGATATGCATTGCATTGTCGATTAAGCATAAAACAACGTTTTTGCCTGAGTGTCATGGACAACAACCAATAAAAAACATGGTCCTAGGTGTGATATTCTAAAAAGTACTTGTCAGATGGGGGAGCCACTTTTCAAGAAAGTCAATTTCAACTAGGTTGATCTGCGTGCATAGTATTGTGTCTATCGATTATGCTTTGCATGGGGGATCACACATTATACACTGTTTTTCCCCTAGTGTTATGCACATCCGTCAAAGAACATGCTCTTAGGTGTATTATCATACCAAGTACTTATTGAATGGGCATTCCACTTTGCATGGAACACCATACCACCGCTTTTGAGGCACGTGCAAAGTATTGTGCCCATCGGATATGCTTTACATGGTAGATTGAGTATTGAAACTATTTTTGCCTCGGTGTCATGTAGAACCGTCAAAAAACACGATCCTAGGTGTATTTTTCAAACAAGTATGTATCGGATGGGGATGCCACTTTGCACACAAGTCAATACTGCCTAGGTTGAGGAATGTGCAAAGTCTTGTGTCCATTGGATATGCTTTGCATAGTCCATCACACATTATACACCATTTTGTTCCTAGTATTATGCACAAACAAGTGCTTGTATTATGCCCTTATACTATCCACATGCAATTTGCGCTGTATCATCCAGCATTACACTTTATCATTCAAAATGTCATATGGCCATCTTTGTGTATATATTTTCACATAGATATATAGTAACTCTGGTTTTTTCCCTTGTACTCCCCAAGGGTTTTTTCATCCGTAGCTAGAGAGCCTAGTTTGAGTGGGGGTATTAGAGCTATATATATCTTGCCCTAACTCAGCCTAGTCCTCAACTATATATGTGTGTATGATCTATGAATAGAATCACTTTGTTGGGAGCAACTCTTGTGTCGGTCTCTCTCCTCTTTCTCTTCCTCTCAACACAACTCTTGTGTCTATCTCTATCCTCTTTCTCTTCCTCTCAATAATTATTTCATACTAGGTATGGGCATTATCAGTTCAAAGTATTGGCATTTAGTTTAACTAATGCTCCAATAACTTTTATGATACTTATGAACAGTTTGCCAAACTAGGATCATCCACAAAGTGATTGTCAAATTGAAAGGGTCAATCAGGTCATTGTGGATATGCTTTGAGCTTATATACATAAGCAAAAAACAAATTGGGAATAATATTTGTCCATATTAGAATTTTCATATAACGGTGCAAAACATTCAACTATAGGTTTTAGTCCATTCATGAGGTATCGATTTGGACATAAAGCCCCAATTGTAGTGGGACTCAAAAAAGAGAAGGTTCAAGAGACTAAAGACTTTCTTGAGGATATGATTTGAATGCTTAAATTAGCTAAAGATACCATTATAAGGGCTCAAGATAGAGCAAGAATTTATGCAAACCACCACCATAGATGGTGGGAGTTCTAAGAAATTATTGGTCTCATGTTTAAGATTAGAATGTGTACTATAACTTGAAGATAAAGTTTGTCGAATTCCGTTGGGCAATGCATAAGTTATGGGTCAGGCAAGATACCTATATACAAAAAATGCCCTAGACTACCCAAAATGGTTATACCCAAGCAAACAATTGACCCGGGCACTTCATGGAATGTGACACAAATAACTAGGCACCAAATGGTGGCCACATCATGGCACACATGGGTGCTAGAGTAAATGCCCTTAGGTTGGGTTCACACAATTCGGAGGCATAGGCTAGGTGTTGAGGCTATCCAATGAGAGGACGATGAGTGGAATGGGATGTTCACACCATCCGACAACACTCTTCATCTCGGGTTGAGCTGGACAGACAACTAACAGTCAAGTTTAGCTTTCCTATCCAACTTGGCAACTGCCGAGCAGAGGAGAAAGATGACTCCCCCAAAACATTGTGCAGTGCAGCGACATTGGACGGTCGATTCATGTGCAGAGCTTCTTCGTCTCGCTATGTGAGGAGTATGTGAGTGGACTCTTTTGAGCGGTTGGTGTGAACCTAGCCTTGGTATTATTAGGGTGAACCTCGTGCTTTGTCCCGAGTATAACAACGATACCCAAGAAGAGTATAACATTGATACCCTTAAGGAGGATTGTGGAATTCTCAACCATCCATCGTGCTGTGCGACACAAATGTAATTCGAATTTTCGAAGCATCGACGCACTTTTCTACACCCCAATTTGTCGTCTTCAGTTGTCGTCGTTCGCATCAGAGATCCAGTCCCAGGATGCCCGCCCTATCGTATCTTGAGGCTCAAGATGCGTATGCAAGCTGCTATTCAGTCTCAGAGACGCAGAGCGCGAAGGGCGAGGCGAGCGATCCGTAGAATCGTAGAGTTACGCAGAATTGAGCTTGAGTTGGCGATCGGAAAGAGACCAAATTGAGTCTCAGAGACGCAGAGCGCGAAGCGAGCGATCTGCAGAATACCATAGTTTCAGGAGTTGAGGAGGATTTAGCATGAGATCACGATGGAAAGGAGACCAAAGTGAGCTGTAGGGAGGAGAATTGAGTTTGACCTTGAGTCGGCCATTGGTGAGCTGCAGTGAGGACAATCGAGTTTAAGATGGCGATAGGGAAAATATAAGAGTAGGCTGCGTCAGTTGGAAGTGGATCAGATTGAAGGCCATGGGATCACTGGCGCAGAACGTTGACACACACAAGGCAATTGAGCTGCTCCGATTCGACAGTGTCAATGCCAGTGCCGGCTGCACCTTGTCGCGCCGGAAAACTCCCCGAGCAGGCCCTGGCCAAGTGTTGATCCGCGTGCTTTGCTGCCCTATTCATCCCGCAGACATCCTGGCCGTTCGAGGCTTATATCCGCTGTACCAACCCCGGCAATTTCCAGTTGTCCCTGGTTTCGAGGGCATGGGACGGATTCACGAGGTGATTTTCTGTTCCCACAAATGCACACGTTTGTGTAAAAATATGCTTTTGGGATGATTTACCTTGACGCTGAGATCAATCAATCCGTCGGATAAGGTTGGGAACGATGTCCAACACCTCAAAGTGAACCAGCGCGTTGCATTCATCGCTGGTGATGAAACCGGAGAAGGAAGCTGGCAAGAATACGTTCTGCTGGACGCTTCAAAGGGCGTGTTCCCCTTACCAGATGCGATCAACAACGAGACGGGTGCTCAGCTGTTCATCAATCCCGTCACAGGTATTCGGCCAGCTGTCCAGTATTGTTTTGCGTGCTCCAATTTATATGGCGCAGAGGCAGCGAACATGTGTTGATCAAGTTCAAATCGCCTGTTCTGCGCCAGTTTACGGTCTTTTCGACTCGCTACAAGCGGCCAAAGGGGACTACGTACTTCAGTCTGGGGCGGGGTCCGTCGTTGGGCGAATGTTTATCCAGCTTTGCCGTCTCAAAGGTGTAAAGGTGTGTGTCGGTTTCTTCTCTTACGCAACTATTCACACAAAGTGCACAGCCTCTCCTTCAAAAGCAGAATCATTCTCTAATAGCCAAGTTATGCCGAGAAAAATTCAGAAGGTTGTTGCAAAAGCTATGCCAAAGAAGTGAAGAGGGAGTAGGTCAAAAGCCTTCTCTAATAGCCAAAGCCAGCTATGCCAAGCAAACTCACATGCGCACACACACACTTCTTTTTTAGCAGTCGCTCTACTAGCAAACACTTTTCATAAAAAGTGTCTTCCCAATCAATTTTCGGCACTCGTCCTCTCATTAACTCTCTCTCTCTCATGTGACTCGCTCTGTGGCCCCATATGAACTATCCATTTGGCATTATATTACAAAATAATGTCCCAAATGTAACACACACATTATACAAACTATTTGCTATGGTTGATGCAAGTCATTCCTCAAATCATCAAAGTGATTGACTAAATGCCTCCGTTTGACTCTATGGCCGTTGTCAGACCATAAACCTTGTCAGGAGGAATGAGCAAAAGGAAGAGCTAAAGGCTTTAGGGGCTGACTTAGTGATCAACTTCATGGAGGAAAATGTCTTCGAGGTCGTGAAGGAAGCCACTGCTGGAAAGATGGCTTGCGGAGCTATTGAGTGCATTGGAGGTGACTTGACCAAGGTAATTTCCTTGAATCAAAATTCTTTCGTCTATGTTGATTAATAGAGATACACATTAGTACATTGTTAAACTAGCAAGTATATATACCAAGGTAACAACATTCTATCATCGATGGAAAATTCGATAGAGATAGGACTTTTTGGCAAATTCAACTTGGTCCTATCACAAACCAATGCAACTATGGGAAGTGCTAGCAACAATAATTATAACCCTCTTTTCATGCTTGATCCCATGTGCATTGTGAGCAACAACATTTGGTGTTGTGGCATAGAGATCAAAAGGGAAGGAGGCACCTAAGCTAGCCTCTAAAGATTGCCATGCATATTTTGCCCAAGCTCTACTATGATGCTAAGCTTGGCGATCTTAGTGTTCCTCACATTGCAT
Organism: Dipteris shenzhenensis; assembly: GCF_047967505.1. Classification (NCBI taxonomy): domain Eukaryota; kingdom Viridiplantae; phylum Streptophyta; class Polypodiopsida; order Gleicheniales; family Dipteridaceae; genus Dipteris; species Dipteris shenzhenensis. The sequence goes on from NC_141620.1 coordinate 26,959,375, forward strand.
ATGTCTCCATGCCCATCTCGGGAAGGGATGGTGGATGCCTTGATGGAACTTGAACTATATGCGATCAATGCAGTATGTCCTATGGATGCATGGGGAGGGATTTTCTCTTATGTATGTTAGTTTCATGTTTCCACACATACTAAATTATCTTGGGTGGAATATGAGAGAAGATATTATCTTGCACGTTTGTTACACATGGCATGCACCCAATCACCTTAGTATGTCCCCCTAGTCAACAAAAACATGAAATTTCTATTAAAACTCCAATTAGTAGATGTGAATAGGGGAGGTTTACAAAGGGGAAAAGAGTTCCCAACTGATTCCAAGTGAGGGAGGTACAGAGCGGAAGATATTTCCTATTAATCGAAGGTTAGTTTCTCTCAGTAAGCTATACACCACCCCCTCTTGACCCCATCCTTCAATCCCCTCTCCCTCTATCATGCATGGCAGCACAACCCATCCCTCTCTTTTTGTGTGTATCTATCTTAATGGTCTATGCACCCATGTGTGTGTGTGTGTGTGTGTGTGTGTGTGTGAGAGAGAGAGAGAGAGAGAGAGAGAGAGGGGGAGGGAAATAGGGAGGGAGGGAAGGAGGGAGGGAGGGAGGAAGGGACGGAGAGAGAGAGAGAGAGAGAGAGAGAGAGAGAGAGAGAGAGAGAGAGAGAGAAGGAGGGAGGGACGAAGGGACGAAGGGAGGGAGGGAGGCAGGGAGAGAGAGAAAGAGAGAGAGAGAGAGAGAGAGAGAGAGAGAGCGGGGGGGAGAGGGAGGGGGGGAGAGATAGGGGGAGAGACAGGGGGGAGAGGGAGAGAGGGGGAGAGACAGGGGGGAGAGGGAAAGAGGGGGAGACACAGGGGGGGATAGAGGGAGAGAGGGGGAGAGACAGGGGAGAGAGGGGGGGGGGAGAGAGAGAGAGAGAGAAAGAGGGAGAGAGAGAGATTTTGTTGAGTATGTTGTTAGGATAGGGTTTATTGTGTGGGTGAAATAAGTGTGTGCATGTCATATTCTTGTTGATGGAACCCTTTTGAACATTAGGTGCCAAAGACTCGCTACCTATATTGAGGGGGTATTTCTAATGTAGTATCTGAATCAAAAGTCCATTGGAACCTTGTTTTTGAGAGTAGATGTGTAGCCAAATCTCAAGGATTTAGTCCATATTTCATGTGAAGACATTTGCAACAATATCACATCTTCAGGTAAACTTTGGGTTAAAGAAGCGCTAGCGAGATGAGTTTACAGCTTGAAGAATTTGTTCTAGGATTATGGTTATTTCTGTTTGACATTCATGTATTGTGTGTCTTGTCAACTTTTTGAAACATCACTTACTATCAAAAGGATGGGGCCTTCATATTGGTAAATTTTAATTCAGCCACTATGAGCATAGCTAACCCATTTAATGCCCATGTGCTGTGCCTATATAGGACCTTAAAGAGAGAGTAAGCCATGCTCTTGGTATCGCAAGCCACTAGTTTGGGTTTCTAATACCTATAGTATGAGTATAGTATGTTGTTACTAGATTATTAATTTCCAAGGTGGTTGGGCTATTTCAAGATAAATCCTGACATAGGGTTACAAAAATCTAGTGATGTGAAATAATTTTGCTATAGTCATTTTAAAGGCATATTAAATAAACATATGAAGCATATGGTGACATGTTAACATTTGAGTGTTTTCTACTTGAGACTTGAAAAGGAATCTAAATTTTTATTTAATATATTATGAGATCATTATTTACTTGGGCTTCTCTTGAATTATTTATAAATGTGATTTTTATTGATTACATACCTTAATCATATTGTTTGAATTGATGTTGAATTTGATGAATGCAGCAAATCACATCATGCATAAAAGATTCTGGGATGGTTCTTATTTATGGCAAGATGGCATCTGGAACAACCCATCTAGATATTGATGATATTCTATTTAGAGATGTGAGAGTGCATGGGTGGTACCTTGGGTTGTGGATCAAAATAAAGGGTGCTGAGATTGCTCAGATTCTAACAGATATAATAGGTCTTCTTGGTTCTAAGATTCTTGATCCGCTTGTTGGTGAGAAAGTGTCCTTGGAAAGGTATGAAGAGGCTTTCCAAAGGAGTCAGGTAATCATTCTCACTAGTCTCTCCATTCTTGAATTCTTTGTTTGTATATGTAGATTGAAAGTTATCAGTCACAATCTTCCCCCTATCCCAAACAACACCATACTCACTCATGTTCCTACAAATGCATGCACACACATACATGGTTAGTCCCTTTCATTTTCAATGCTTTTATGTCCATTGTAGCCTTCTTGTAAGAAAAGTATGACTATGATACTACAAAGACCGTTAAAAAAATGCTTGAGAATTCTAGGGTCTAAATGTATAAATAAGGGTCATCATATCTCTTGAAGATAAAAACCCATGCTTGAAAGTTTATATCGCTATATGGAGAAGGATGATATATATATTTCAACAACTAGCACCCTAAATCTTTGCACATGTACTCATGTGTGTAATATGTTCACTAAGGAAGGATTTGAAGGGAGATTTATCTATTCTTCAAAAATGTTATATGCATGTTTATGAATATATACAAAGTACAATTGAAATGATTAAATTTTTTATGATAAGATAAGATTACTTTGAATCTATTAACTCTAACATGGCCTTCAAACGTCAACCATGCAATTGAAAACACACACACACATGCACACACACGCACACATGCACACATACACAGACGCACACACATGCACACACACACACACACACACACATATGGAAATAAAATTTCTCATACCTCTTAGTGTCTAATGGAATGTTGGTTCTTTCATACCTCTCACTTCTCTACTAATAACTTTGTGAAATAGTTATAATTTCTTGAAATTCAATGTGACCATGCATAAAACAAGGAAATCATGGATATGAAACTTTTAATGTGGAAAATTAGATGGTTTGATCAAATTTGCTAGTGGTATAAGCTATAAATTTAATTCTTTCTAATAGACATGCATGCCAATGGGAATCTGTGTGAATTTGCACATATGCACACATGTAGAACATGTACAAGACTGTGTACATGTGTGCATATGCACATGTTCCCCTGATCACACTATGGACATGAACATGTGCATGCATAAGTGCATGATCGATGTCCACATATGGACGCATTTCCTCATCTTTCCTATGTATATCTATGTATATGGACCTATATATTCATAAATAAACAAGAGAATAAATATATAGGATTTTCATAATAAAGTACATTAGTAGAGAGAGAGAGAGAGAGAATAATGTGGTAGCCAAGTCCCCTACTAAAATAAAGGTCCGTGTAATAGCACAATAATGAAAACCTTCTAACCCTTATTAACTTAGCATTAGAGCATTTGAACTCAAGAGGTCCTCATAAGGATTTCATTAGAGATTAAATGAATTTCTTAATTTCTAGGGACAAATGTGGTAGTAAATTGAAGATTTCATGTGCCATCAAGGATGGTAAGCCTTTTTGCTCAAGTTTTGTATTTTGGTGGCATTTCAGATGTGTAGGGTTTGTCTAGGTTATCTAGTATAGCTGCAAATAGATCCCACATTAGACCACAAGGTGATCTAAGGGCCAATAGGAAATGTCAAATCGCATTCATGGGACTTCAACCCCATTCACATTATGGAAAAGAATGGTGGTTGTTGCGAGGCACGTCATCTTGCTTTTATGAATCCACATATGTTGGCTTTTATGCTCAGTTCTCTATAGCACAAGTGATCACTGTGTATAGTTTTTGGCACTCAAAGGAGAGCTATTCTTTTAGTAGCTCTCATGTCCCTTGGATTACAAAAATATTCAATGCCTCTCAAGAAGGGTCCATAATGGTTGTCAAATCATCTAATTATCCTATGTTGCTATTACACGAAAAAGATGCATAAAGACACTATGGTGCCATTTGTTTGTACATAGATGTCATGTCTAATATGACCTTTGTAAGTCTAGAGCATAACCAAGTCTACAAAGGTAAAATTTTTGTTGTTCTAAAGTATTAATGTTTTGGCTATTGGGGCCGCTGCGTCTATGTAAGATAATTGGATATAGTTGAACAGCTGGTCACTAGTTGGACAAAAATTCAACAAATTGCATGTCCTCTAAGGTGATAGTAATGTATACCTTTGTAAGACTAGAATATGTCAAATTGTAGAAATGTATATTTATTTTGCTTCTAAAGTCCAAATTTTTTATTGTAATGATAGCCCATAGGTGGTTGTTGAATGAAGCTACCACATGGCCTCAAGGCAGATCAAAGCATGGTATAGTTCTTAGAATTACTTTTAGGTCACTTGGATCCAATTGAGATCCAATGTTGTAGATGATGAGGCTCTAGGGATTGACATATGGAAAGTCTCTTAACCACATTCCTAGCTTGATCTTATGGCTACTAGTAAAGACACCACGAAGACATCAAACCTCAACCCATGATCTATAGGGTTACTTTCAATAACATCTTGGTGATTTCTTCCTCATTTTGTCAGTAGGGGTTAGAAAAGGTAGGGGGGGCTCTCCATCTAGGATGACAAATTCAATTTCGTCCAAATTCTAAATGATCTACACTCCGCATAGTTTCTTGCTTAATCATGGGATTAGCGATTGCTTTATTCCTTAATCAAATACATCCTGTTTGAGTTCGAATCTCCCCTAATGTAGTCTTTCTAAGTAAGGGCTGAATTTTTCAAGGCAAAATGTTTTCAATACTTCGTATTTAGCAAGGGTGATCAAAAGTACTCTTTTGAAATATTAGAGGCATAACACCTTAGAAATCATAAAGAGCTTGTAGTGGTTTAGAAGGTGATAAAAACTAATAAGGTTTCTAGATTTTATTCATTTCAATAGTTCTTCATCTTGAAAATTTTTCCTACATTGACATTTGGCATGTGTGCTGTCACGCACCGTTCTTTCACAATCACGATCAGAATTATAGCAAGATAATAATCACAAATGAACAAGAAGAGAGATTGCAGTATGAATCAAACTGATGAGTCTTTATAATAACTTTGGAGAAGAATCACTCCTTGAAGGAGCTCGATACCACCTTTCCACCCCCAAGCTATCTCACTCTCACTCTCACTCGCATGAAGATGTTCAAATCAGATGATCAAATCTCAATCACGCTCTCAGTCTCACTCTCACTCTCAAAATATCTTGATCTTATCTTCTTCTTTGCGTTGCCTTGATTTGCATGCGCTCATTATCACTTTCGCAGTGCCTCGATATGCATGCCTTCTCTTCGCTCGAGCACCCTCGAGATGCGTGCCTTCTCTTCTCTTTCACTCAGCCTCGATATGTGTGCGTTGGATTGTGTGTTCTCCTTCTCACAATCTCCTCTTCTTTTATAGCCTTTCACCACTCCCAAAAGCGGCCAAAAACAGCTTTTCTCGAAAAGTGTGCATGTGCTTTTCACCTTCTTTTAGCGTGCGCTTTTGATAGCAAACGCGTATGGAATCTCGACGTCCCTGTTCGGAGCATCACCACACCTTCCTCATACATCTAATGGACAAGCTCAATAGCTTAGCTCATCTCGAAGATTGGAACCTCTTCTTTCCCTTTGCATTTGACCTTTCATGGCTAACTCTTCCATCTCAACCTCCGTCTAATGCCTGCAACTCTTGACACGGAAATCTAGATGCACTTTTAGCTCAAAACCACTTTGTTAGCAACTTCTGAACTCCATACAATCATGCAAATGAGTGAACCACAAATTTTTCACTAGGACAAAGTTTTTCTACTCAACAAGATCTAAAACTCTCTCTTACAGAGTTTTTTTAAATTATTTCTGTAACCAACTCAAAATCAAGCCGCAAAATCTAGTCGACACAATAATGGACAAAAACCAAAAATTTTAGACCAACACCAAACTTTCCCAAAACCTTCAAAACATCAAAACCATCCTTTTTGAACACTATCTGTGATATATATTCCAAAATATTTCATATACGAAATTGGAGCATCACATGTGCATGTGTGTGTGTGTGTGTGTGTGTGTGTGTGTGTGTATGTGTGTGCGTAGATTAAAAATTCCTATCAATAATTGATCCATACAATTAATTGTATCAATTGGATAAAAACTAAAAAAAGGAAAACATATAAGGAAAATGTTTGAGACATCTAAGTAATAACTAGAGTTTGTAAAAATTTCCACCAAAATTAACAATTTTTAATAATATTGAGTTTGACCAAGACAATATTGAAAAAAAGATGTCCAATCCTTAGGAAATCCAAGTTTCGAGGTCAAGGTCCACTTACGTGCCCCATCCAAACAAACTAGGTGTTAGAACATCATAGTTATGTTTTGGTAGACATGAATGCCTAGTTTCCCTAGCTTGTTATCACTGTACCTAGGAATATAGACAACCATATGGATTCTCAGATTTTTTTTTAAATTAAAAAGTTTAAGTCACAAGTGGAGTATGGAGGGAATGAATGCATGTTTTGTGAAGGGATTAGAGGAGGTATGGGATGATTAGTGTGCTTGGTGTGTGGGGTGGTTGAAAAGAGACTATAAAGGGAAGATTTCACGGTGGGTTACATAAAAGAATAATTCATAGCTGGGGAAGTATACATGTATGTGTGTGTAAAAAGAGTACTAATCAAAACTATTGTGTGTGTGTGTGTGTGTGCGCTCGCACACGTGTGAGTGTATACACATGCACATGCGTGCATGCACACGAGCATGCACACATACACACAGATGCATGCACACACACATGTACATTGGAATGCAGGATACATGAAAGTGTGCATCATGTCTACATACATACATGTAGACATGCCACATACTTCCTCTCCCCCCATACTTTCTTCTCCTCTTAACACACATACACACACACGTTGGATGGACAAAAGCAGTAGAGCCTAACCCGCCTTCACAGTCACCCTCATCCACGTTTAAAACAACCGAACAACACTATCACAAGGCCAAAGGCATTCATTCAACATCCTTCTCTCTACATGCTTCCAGACACAACTCACACTCAAGTTACACTTTTTCCAGAAGCCTGACAACCTCAAACAAAACCACTGGATTATACAGCTCAAGGCAAGTGGACTTCTTCCTTCAATAACTCAGAAAACATTCAGCTTCAATTGCATCCTACCCATAACCCACATGAAAACCATCTTCATGTCTCTTCAAGACATCAACCCACAAAATGGCCACGGACAAAAATCTTATCATGTCTTCCCAAGATCACCATCAAGTACTAGAAATGATGCAGCCCGCCATCTCTGCTCTTACAGAACCACTTCTACTATTTATATCCTTCTATTGCTCATTGAATACTCCAAGCTTGTAGCTTCAGTTGCCATTAGTCCATCCAACAGAAAATCTTATCATAGCTATTCCTCAAGCTTTTACTAAGCAATTTCTCATAATCAGCTACATACAAGCCCACACAAATGACACCTCAAGCAACATCCTCAGCCTCTTTATTTGCTACAAGCCCAAACCACATTTTTGCTGTAGCTCATGCTCTCTCAGCCCAAGGTGCTCCAGCCTCTATCCATGATTGTCCAGCCTGTGCTCTCATTTAGCACCTTCTGTCATCACCCCCAGCCCAGAAGCTCTTTACATAGGCTACAGCTTTTCCTACTGTTCACGGAACATACTCTTTATCACCCGAGGTGTTCAGCTCAAGTCTCTATTATAGCAGCGTTTCCCCACCAAGTTGATAAAACAACGATGCTTCCTGTTATATCTGTCACCTGTTTGTACCTTCATACAGGGATAGTTGATTCACAGATAGTTTCCTCAGTCCTGAACTCCCAGTAAGAGCAATAGCCTGCACTCTTCATGTATCATGGTGTCAGCGTGGCTTTTTCTCCTACCAAAAGCAATCCATTCTTACAAACTCCCGGCTAACTCCTGTTCCCATAGAATTCCTTCTATGATTACGACAACACACTGATTTGCACCTACAGCAAAGCCATGTTCCAAAGCTCTCAACTCCGCAGCTGTGCCTTTGCTCATAAAGCTCAACAAGGTCTTCCATGAAGCTCTCAGCTCACGTATTAAGGGCGCCCACCTCCTCCAATAGACCTGAACGTGATTATCAGCCTGCTTCAGCTCGTCTCCTCTCTTTCGCGTAATGTTTAGAAGCTCTGTGATTGCTCTCTTGCTCGCAATTCTCTTGGAACTTTTGGACTCGTGTCGCCTGTCTTCTTCAAGCCTCTGCTATTTCTCTCTCTCTGGGCCTCCCCATTTCCATGGTCCCTCGACTCGTGCATTGGCCACCTTTTCACGCTACTAGCCTCCCTTCAGAACCATGCAACGTGATTGCGTTGCCATAGCAGCTCTCTTCCTTGCTTCCTTACTCACGTAACCTCTGTCATCTTCTGTGCTATGAGCCCATGATTCTTTAATATCCAGCTCACTCTTGCAGCCATCTTCAACTCAGAATCCCTCGCAGACTCCTCACCAACTCCAGTTCCTCGACTCCTTGCTTCTCAGCGTTTGGTCTCCCTTTACTTCTGCGTCATCCTTTCCCTTAAGTTCTGGGCTTGCTACATCAGCTGCAGCAACCTGTGCTAAACTCTTCAAGCTCCCTTCCTATTGTTCTCTCATGTAAAGATATTCCACTGCTGATCGCCAAGCACCTACCACGTCATAATCCTCCAGAACTTCACCTCCCATCGTCATCGCCCCCTGCCACCTTGATAGTTTTTTGTCTTCACGTCCCACCATCTCACAACTAGAGGCTTCCTTTCCTATTGCGTAGCCACGTGCATGCTTATCCAGCCACCTTAACCAAAATATTAAAGTCCTCCCCAAATCCACATAAACTGTTACATAAAATCATAGCCTCCCAACACAAATGTGTACATTTAGACCTTTCCCTCCATATTATTACTATTATTTTCACACACATGCATTGGATACCAAAGCCTCTGAAAAGCTCAGAGCTCCCATACTCACATCTCATCATTTCCCAGAAGTTCCTGTAGAAGCCTCTACCAGCTGTACATCAGTGTAGAGTCCTTTTAGGAGAGCCTAGAGCTCAATACCACCACCAACTAGCTATATACATAGCTATGCACCTACACTGCAACATGCAACAAGTAAAAAACATATTTACATTTTTGTCCACACAACGTACAGATGTTGTGCTCAAAAAACTATTATCCATTTTTAGGGCCAAAATATAAGAATACCATAGGGGTAAAGGATTTACTCCCATTAAGTTTACATTTGAATGGAAAGATTTTTAGAGAATCATTACCAATGAGCATGCACGGGTTTTGCATGCATCCAGGTAGTTACTTGTGTTAATTTCTACCTATACACATAGGTTTGTACTGATGTGAATTTGTGTGTGCAAGTGAGTGTGAATGCAACGTTAAGGACTATGGATGTACATTGTGTATCCATGGTCAAAGTAAAGTAATATGAATTTGTGGCTATGTTCATGTATATGTGCAAGTGATTGTGCATGCACTTAAGGAGTGTGGATGTACATCATGTAGTAGCCATGGTGAGAGTGAAGAAATATGTATTTGTATGCATGCATGTACAAGCATCTACACATATTACGAAATCCATGTGAGCTACTCAATGAGAGCATAGGTTCCATTCCTATCCTAGATTGATATGTTCTGATGCAAAGATGGAATTTTTTGGGGGTGATTGCAGGAAAAAGCCCATGGTGGAAAGGTTCTTCTTGTCATGGAAGGCTGATTTGGAGAACTATACTTGGATATTTCTTAAAATTTTACTTTCTTTAGTTTATTCCAAGCAATGATTTATGATGATGTATTAAAAGATAAGCTTATTAATTCTTCATATCATCTTTCTTTTAGAACCTCAAATGAATACAAAATTATTGTTCTTCCTCCCCACATCTTTAGTGTTTTTGGAAACCAAACTCTTAAAAATCCATTTTATGAAAAAGAAAAAAGGCATAGAGAGATCCATGCCTTCTCACTTAGTAAGAGTAAATAAATTAGGGAATGCATACATGAAATTTCCCTTCTTAGAATTTAATATCACCTTGTCAAAATATCCCATGGCAATTTTAGTTTGGAAATAATTAGATATGGTTTATAAGAGTACCTAGTTTCAAACATCCCAACTTGTTTTTCATTTATGTAAACTAGTACTATACTGTAGTTACCAACAAATTTGAACTATCTACATAGTCTTGGATGATAAACCTGTGCATACTTTAAAAGTATTACATTTTTGGATTATAACAAAATTACAAAATTTTCATAAATCCATATGTACTTGTTATGCTCATATTTTTCATTTCGTTATATAGTTTGAAGGCCACAAGGCAAATCTTGCAAACTATGGAAACTTCTATTTAGTCATGCTAAATTCAAGAAATATGACTATTTACCTCCTACACTTCAAGACAAACCTCTATCCTTTTTTGGGTTTAAAAGTGCTAATTGAAATTTATGTTTATATCCGAATCTATTGCCGCATCCACTTTAGTAGAGTTGATAATTTTATACTACAACTCCTAAAAGAACGTCTCTAATACAAGAGAATATATTTCATAGTGAAATTTTTCATATAGATATTGACTTATCATAAAGGAATACTTTTTAAGCATCTTACTGGGAACATCTAACATCACTAGATGAAAACATATTGCATGACTTAATGTTTTATAAGACATTATAGGTAATATACTCATCCAATCTAGAAGTATATGTAATAGAATTGCATATTTTGGTGGTATCTTTTATAGGAAACACATACCCTCGCAAAATTTTTAATACACAAGACAATCTATTATTACCTAGTTCAAGGAATATAATGTTTATGTAAAATATTTTAGTATCCTTATTGTTCATGTGACTTCAGGTGTAGTTAATAAGAAACGTGCATTACTAGATATTTGTCCACTTAGGCTCACAAGAGCTAGCACATTGACCTAATTTACTAAAAATTTTGAAAAGCGCAAGAGGTATGTGACCTTATATATTTAGTTTGTTTTTGGGAAAAAAGATTCATAAACAATGATGGTTTTTAAATGCACTCCTATGATGAGATTGAGATAAGGTAGAAGTAATCATTACCTACTTATTATGGATGTAGCCCCCATGAGTTACCATGCAATTGCATTATTTGTTTTGCAAATCATAACCCTCTTATTGACTTCTATCAAAAGTATCAAAACCAACTCAATGATCACCTATGAAACACTTTTAATTTAAGTAAATCAAAACTATGTACTCACCCCAAATTTCTCACTTGAGTAAAAATTTTAACTTAAGTAAATTAGAACTACCTATACACCTCAATCCCTTCTTTCATTATTCCTAAAAGTTTCATGGAGGCATGTCATTTTGGAATTCTCATGATAGTTAAGGTACATATGATTGCAAATATTACTAAGAACTTGGAAGAAAAGTTTTGTGAATACTTACGGACATAACAAAATCTATTCATGAAATGCCAAGTCTACCCTACTAAGGAGAATGAAAATATTTCAAAAGCATTTAAATCAACAATACAATAGTTCTAATAAGTTGGGAAGAGGATTTCTTAAAATAAATAGTTGTTTAAGTAGAAGAGATGTAATCAATTGTGCTTTTGTCACTACCTTCCATGGTAGATATCTCTTTGTGAATATTTTTCAATGCACTAGGGTCATGTCAATATACGAAGATGGAGGTGAGAGTATATTATCAATGATAGTTTCTTATTTGTAATCAATGATTTATGTTAATGAATCATCACCAATGGAACATCATAACCTAGGTCGCTACATATGCTAAAGATTTTCTTGATCTCAAGATCAAGATTTCATCAATAGTGTGACTTTCCATGCAATATGAACACATACATATCCACTATTTGGATATGTAACAAGGTTGGATTGTGCAACTTGCCACTTTTTCTTTATTCCTATAATAATTTCTTCCATCAGCATGAATGGTGAGCCTTCAAATGGGATAGAAGATGCAATGATTGCAAATAGCCACCTCCTAGGGCACCAACTCCCTTTAGTAAGAAAACCTATCAATGTCTTAAGTATGAGATGAATTTAACAATATGCCATTAGTAGAAATTATTCAAATTAACATGGTTGTGTTCTACACTAAAAGATCTTCAAATGTGTCTTTACACCTTGAAATTTCGGTAACACATGAAAAAGTTACATTAATTTGAAAGGAGATGGGTTTTCAAATTTTAGTGTTATTTTTATTCTAACCCCCCTAATCCAAAAGACCCCACCCCTTGGGCATCACATATTGTGCAAAATATGTACAAATCTTAAAATCTTGCATACTTTTCAAGGTACATACCTTATATTTTATCGGAGGAGGGACATGAAATTTTCATTTTTTCCCCTTGCATATTTGATTTTTTAAAAGGAAATCCATGCATATTATATATGGACCTTGTCCCCCATACCCTCGATTTTGGATGAGGGTAGTATCATATTACATATTGAGTTGGCACCCGAGGAGCCACCTCAAGTGCCCCCTTGGATGATAATCATCATTAAATGGTTTTAAAGAAATTCCTTTTGCATTCCTTTGATTAGCAAGATAATCAAATGGATAAAAAGAATTGAAAATATTCCCAACTTTATTGGATATTCAAATTCATACATGCCATCAATAAATACAATACATTATTTAACAAAATTTTCAATTTTATGATGTCTTTACAGATGACTTATGTACATAGCGAAAGCCTTACCTTTAATCTGACCTACTATGACTTTTTAAGATATATTTACACCTTCTTGATGAAATAATTAAGAGTCCTTTAGATTATTAGTGTCGTGTGAACCTAAATTGGGGCCCTTTTTCACTTTAATTAGGATGGTTTTACGTTGGATTAGTATTAGGGTTGATATGCTAGTGTATAGGATAAGTATGCTCATTTTGGTCTTTCCTAACTATATTATGCATTCTTGGTATGTAGTTTTTTGTGTTCAAAAACATTTGGTATCAGAGTATAAGATTCAAAATTTATTGTTTGGATGTCTACACTCCTATTCTTGGCTTTCCATGTTATCCTTACTGTGTTTAGGGAAGACTAGTCAGTTTGTCATCTTCATCACGGTCATTTTTGCATAGTGTATATTTGTGAGCAAATTTCATGCCATATCCAAGTTTATTTTTCTTCCCCACATAGGCTTGGGCTATTTTGTGACTCTTTGAATCATTTTTGAGGTCTTCTTATTTGTGTAATTTGGGAAAAATCATTCTTAAACTCTCTATATCAATAGTCAAAATCATGCGTGTGAAGGATTGTTCATAGTAGCAAAGTTCAAAGTGTTTGATTTTTTTATTTAGAGATCAGAACAAGGTCCTTCCACCATTCAAATAAATGACGTGACTTGTTTATCACTTCATGTGATCTTTGATGCAGTTATGAGTTTTCTATAAAAGGTTATTTTCACTTTGAGTCGCCTATGGTTGGAAAAGCATTTAAAATCCTTATTTTTTGAGGTTTCTATATAGAAAAGAACATTGGTTTGCAAAAGATCATGGTTATTGACCCAAATGAGAACAATGGTTGATCAAAATAGCTATAAAGGTTAACATTGATCCAAACAAGCATGATCATTGACCATTGACCCAGACAAGTATAGAGGTTCTCTCTGGTCACTTGGTGGTTTTTCTCAATGGTTGTCAATGGTTTCTAAATGGTGGACCATTAACGAAGACCAATGCAATGGTTCCTAAATGGTCGACGACATTAATAATGACTATTGCAATGGGTGTTAAGAATGCAATGTTTATATAACTTAGAGCCTATTTTGATATAGAAATTACATTTTTTTCCCTTGAATTTGGAGACTTTTTTTGTTCTAGTTGAATTCCATGTGAGAGTCATTGATTCAAACAAGGTTTTCATTCACACTCAAAAGGTGATGCATTTAGTTGGCACTTATAATTAATATTTAGGGAGTAATCCACGTTTAGGGAATTTATTGAGCACATTGTAGTCAATTGTTGGGTTTCATATTGAACGTTGTAGTCAAATTATGTAGCAAGTTGTGTAGTAAAATATGGCTTAAAATGATTGCATATTTGGTGCAGCTTCATCCCAAGATGATAGATAAAGACTATGTTGTTTGTCTAAGTTTACAAAGTCTGGGGTCTAGCAAATGGAGATGAATCCTATCCCATAGATGTTATGCCTAATACACCTAGCATTGATGTTATTAAAAGTGTTTGTATTGCAAATATCAAGACTAGAGGGTAGCATGGAAAGAGGATGTCTTGCATAATATCTAATGAGGTTTTATGTTATTAAGGCTTTTGTGCACTTAAATCCATCTACGCCTCAACATTGGGATGATATAAATGATCTAGTTTTAGATTGCACAAGGATGGAAAACAAAATAAAGATGAGTGTGTCACTAGAATTGAAATTCAAGACCTTTTTGTTGTACAATTATGGATAAATGGATTGGAAGATATCGAAAGGAAAAAAGACAATGAGAGGATGATTAGTGGGCTTTTAAGCAAAGCAATTGAAGATGCACTTACCCCCCTAGAATTATTTACCACCGTGATTGCTAAATGCCCTTCCATAAGGTGGAGGGAGCTATCATGGAGGCTATGCAAAATGAGGAGGAAGTAATAGATAGAAAAAAGAATTGGCATGGGATTGTGATTTGTAATGTTTGTAACCATAATGTTACATTTACATGTCATCCTTTTTGTACATATTTATTTTCTACTTTATAATTTGAAAAAAATCATTCTTAAACTCTCTATATCAATAGTCAAAATCATGCATGTGAAGGACTGACTGTTCATAGTAGCAAAGTTCAAAGTGTTTGAATTTTTTATTTAGAGATAAAAACTAGGTCCTTCCACCATTCAAATAAATGATGTGACTTGTTTATAACTTCATGTGATCTTTGATGCAGTTATGAGTCTTCTATAAAAGGTTCTTTCACTTTGAGTAGCCTATGGTTGGAAAAAGCATTCAAAATCTTAATTTTTTGAGGTTTCTATGTAAAAAAGAACATTGGTTTGCAAAAAGGCATGCTTATTGACCCAAATGAGTGCAATGGTATATCAAAATAGCTATAAAGGTTAATCATTGATCCAAGCAAGCATGATCATTGACCATTAACCCAGACAAGTATAGAGGTACTCTTTGGTCACCTGGTCATTTTTCTCAATGGTTCTCAATGGTTTCTAAATGGTGGACCATTAATGAAGACCAATGCAATGGTTCCTAGATGGTCCACCACATTCATAATGACTATTGCAATGGGTGTTGAGAATGCAATGTTTATATAACTTAGAGAGCCTATTTTGATATACAAATTACTTTTTTTTTGCTTGAATTTGGAGACTTTATATGTTCTAGTTCAATTCCATGATTCAAACAAGGTTTTCATTCACACTCAAAAAGTGATGCATTCAATTGGCACTTGTAATCAATTTTTAGGGAGCAATCCATGTTTAGGGACTTTATTATGCACTTTGTAGTCAATTGTTGGGTCTCATTTTGAAATTTGTAGTCAAATTATGTGGCATTAAGTTGTGTAGTGAAATGTGGCTTAAAATGATTGCATATTTGGTGTAACTTTATCCCAAGAGGATAGATAAATGACATGTTGTTTGTCTAAGTTCTCATAGTCTAGGGTCTAGCAAATGGAGATGAATCTCATCCCATAGATGTTATGCCTAATACACCAAGCATTGATGTTATTAAAAGGGTCTGTATTGCAAAAGGCAAGACTAGAGGGTAGCGTGGGAAGAGGATGTCTTGCATAATATCTAATGAAGTTTTATGTTATTAAGGCTTTTGTGCACTTGAATCCATCCATGCCTCACAATTGGGATGATATAAATTATCCAGTTTTAGATTGCACAAAGGACATTGGGAAGAAAGTAAATATGAGTGTGTCACTAGAATTGAAATTCAACACCTTTTTCTTGTATGATTGTAGAGAAATTGATAAATGGATTGGAAGATATCGAAAGCAATGAGAGGATGATCAGTGGGCTTTTAAGCAAAGCAATTAAAGATGCACTTATCCCCCTAGAATTATTTACCATGACCACTAAATGCCCTTCCAAATGGGTGGAGGAAGCTTTCATGGAGGCTATGTAAAATGAGGAGGAAGTAATAGATTGCAGAGAGAATTTGCATGGGATTGTGATTTCTAATGTTTGTAACCATAATACTACATTTACATGTCATCCTTTTCTACATATTTATTTTCGACATTACTCATTATTAACATTAATTCAATGCAATGTCATTGCATGGTAGGCCATTTTTTAGTAGAGAAGACTGATGTAAAGTAGTGTAGTACATTTGATCATGGGGTTATGGCAAAATTTTCACAACTAGACACCAGAGCTAGGATTATATTGAAATCATGCAATCTAGAATCTCTAAGAGAATTTTATAGAATTTAAAGAATTAGTCTTTGATGTCAAATGGTTCAAGCTCATGTGTAGAGGGGATCGTGCTATAGTCAATAATGATTTAAATGGCTTTTTTCTACGAGGGGTTGTTGTTGTGCATAAATGCAAGCAGGATGGAGGGGAGGGGAAATGGGTTGCTACATGCTTTGTAAGACATGGCATGCAGCATGCATAGAGAAGGCTCCTATAAGTACTAATCTATTGAATAATAACACAACAACACAAAGCAACTATAGATGCGCTTGGTAGACGTGCAAAATAGCGGGCGCGTCTATAGGCATTGCTTTAGTAGAGAAATTACGGGTGCGTCTAAATGCGCATCTAAAAGCTCGTCTATTTGCGTGTGAATCATCGTGTCTACTTGCGCGTCTGACGTGAGAAAATATGGGCCCGTCTAACATCCCGTTTATTAGGACGTCTATTTGCACGTGTATTTGCGCGTTTATTTGCGTGTTTACACTGAGAATCAGATGCACATTTAGACGCGTAAATAGACGCGCTCCAGAGAATACAAAAAGTGAGATTTTGGTGTACATCATTGCTTTCCAAACATTGCCCATGATTACCAAAGCACATAATTTTTTGCAAGCCCACATATACAAGAATTAAGTGAGATGAGGAGAATGAGACAATATGTAAAATAGTTTTGCCAATATCAATTATGGGGCTACAGTTCAATCTCATCCTCAATGAGATCAACCCTTGCCAAACTATCTACTTCAAAATCTAAACAAGTGTTTAGATCTACAAATACATTCAACCCACTACTACTTGTGCCACTCATGTGCTCATCGAAATCAGCATCTCCAATGGTAGGCTCGTCCTCACGGGTAATGGCCTCAATATCTATATCTCCTATCTCATGATCATCCTCCTCTCTTGTATCACGGTCATCATCACGTCCATGGCCATGACGCTCCATATTAGTAAATGTACTATACATCACTTTGGAACGTGGCATAATAGGTATGACATGCCACCATCTATTATTATCCACCATTGGTTGATAGACAACCTAATTCAAACACAAATACAATCATGTTACTTTTCTTGCATCAAATATTTAAAAGCGAGTATTTTTATATGTGTGCACAGTACCTGTTCACATTGTTGTGGTAGTACTAGTGTGTCCTTCCTACTTTGCCAAAACTTTGTGGAGTCAATAGTTACAAAGCCACTTGCATGGCGTTTGATTGTTGCATTAGGGCCTCTTTCCACCACGTCCTTAAACCACTTTACATCCAAAACATACACAAAGAAGCGTCGAAAGTCAAGCATAATGATATCTTGGATTATGCCACAATAATCATCCATGGCTCCATTGGCTCCCTCAAAGCTAGCAATGACGCTGCAATCTTGTGTGTTTCTCTTATCATCAATCCGTTGTGTTTGAAAATGCTTGCCCTCACACCATATAGCATTGAGCATAGTGCACTACACCAAGAAAAAATCAATTAAATAAGCAATCTAAATTATAAAAAGCTCCTAACTTATGCATAACATTCTATATACCGACCTTGCTCATGCATCCCCTAGCATACTCCCATTCTTCCATTATGATATGCATCCCCTCGTCTTTCTCTGCTTTCTCCATTTCATCAAGTAGCCAATCCACATGAATATCCTTTGGAAGTGCTCTTAGATGCTGAGGGTATGGCACATGAGATCCGTGGTGTGTACGAAAGAGGGCCCTTTCTTCTTGTCTTCTTGCCTTTGCATCCTCGTATCTTGTCACCCATCTTTTCATCACATCACTATTAAGCACGCAAAAGAGGTTGATACTATTATGCAACTCCGTGTCTATTACTTTGTTGCATCCTTTTCCTTGAGGCACAATAGAGGTCATCCTTAGGTCTTCATCATCTCTCCATAGTCGTGGGAGAGAGCTATCCACATCAACAAGAAACTCAGAAATATATACAAGTGACTCTTGTACCAACCAACCCTCGGCCATGCTACCTTCGGGTCTTGCATTTTGTCTCACGAAGCCCTTCAAGGTCTTCATGAAGCACTCGAGGAAGAACAACCATCGTGCATGTATAGTACCGCATATAGCAATCTCATCCACCAAATGTACTATGAGATGTAGTTGGCTTGTGAGAATAGAACGTGGAAATGTCTCCTCCACTAAACAAACCGCCTCCACTGACATAACTCGAGCATTCTCAAGCGTGGTGGGATCTATTTCCTTTGAGCTCACATACCTCACAAGCTCGCCCATCTTGTAAATACAATCTTTCACGTCCTTCGATGCACTACGTGAAATGCTAGTAGGTAGTATGAACTGAACCCGTGAGGAGGTGGTTGATTAGTTGCTTATAGCTATTCACTCACAAATTTGAAAGGAAAAAGATATTGCTTTTCTTTTCTTCACATTACTTAAACTTCGCGTGGCTTGCTTCCTTCTTTATTAGCAGATCCATAGTTTCGAAGCTTAAGAGAGAGCCTCCCATACTTACTTCCAAGCTTTCACTCAAGAGAAAGGGACCGTACCCACACTTACTTCCAAGCTTAAAGGAGAGGAGGACGAACAAGGAGAAGAAGCAAGTTTTAAACCTGCTTTTTGACACACCGCTCGCTTTGCTTTTCTTCACATTACTTAAACTTCGCGTGGCTTGCTTCCTTCTTTATTAGCAGATCCATAGTTTCGAAGCTTAAGAGAGAGCCTCCCATACTTACTTCCAAGCTTTCACTCAAGAGAAAGGGACCGTACCTACACTTACTTCCAAGCTTAAAGGAGAGGAGGACGAACAAGGAGAAGAAGCAAGTTTGAAAAAGAAAGAAGAACCTTCCATACCTTTATCCAAGTAAGTCTTTTTGTAGTTGATCTTGTTTGGAAGTTTGCTCTCTCCAGTTTTGTACTTTCTCGTATCTAAGAAGCGCATGATCTGGGTATCAGTGTCATGTTTTTGTGTCGGGCGCAATGTCCTTTTCTACTTTTTAGAAATCTCGTCTGTCAGAGCTCGTCTATAGGCGCGTCTCAGGGCGCATCTAAAAGCGTGTCTACAGGCGCATCTAACCCCGCGTTTGGCTTGCTGCAAACACACACAGACGCGTTTATAGATGCTCTGTTAAACGCTCTGTTAGACGCTTTGTTAGACGCTCTGTTAAATGCTCTGTTAGGCACTGTGTTAGACGTTCTGTTAGACGCGTCTATAGACGTGCAAATCAGACAGGTCTATAGACACACTCTGACACTAAGCCTCTCTTTTCTTCCCCTTTCTTCTCAGCTCATTAGTAATAGATTTTTTTCCTTTTTTCCAGTTCAACATGTGGCTAGGAAGCGCTTCTAGCTCACCTGATCCCCGGGAATCTATTTGGAAGGACTTATATAACCTTTTAGGGCACCCTCCTAGTCCTGCGGAGTTATACGGGTATATGATGGGTACTCTAAACACTCCCCAGGAGTCGGCACTACAGACTCCAAGCCACCCCACACCGCCTGAGATCACCTCAGCGGAGTCAGCACAGCCGTCTTATGCCCCTTCTTATGCCCCTTCCCCCGTACCGTCTTATGCCCCTTCCCCCATGCCGTCTTATGTCCCTTCTGCCATCCTGTCTTATGCCCCTTCCCCCATGCCGTCAGGAGGTCCTTCTGTCTCCGCGAGCCGTCGACGTACTCCTGTGCCATCGAGACTCGGTTCTCCAGCTACGAGTGGTCAATGTAGTCTCGTGCAGTCCCCAGCTACGAGTGGCTAGTGTACGAGCTCGACACGACAGGGTAGCAGGCGTAGTAGCAGGGAGAGCGGTGGGGGATGCATGGCACAGTGCTTTGGGCCATGTGGCAGTGAGGAGGATGATGATTCAAATGATTTAGACATGCCTCTGGGTGATGGTACGATTTATTATGACATCACTCAGACAGGAGGCATCTTGATGGATGCACGGGGAAAGAACATCATGGCCTTCATGCGCTCTGTAATTGCTAACAATTACAGAGATTGCTTTATCCACTATAAAGACCACCCAAAGAGGCTGGCTGATGAAACCCTCGCTACTGTTCGCTCTAGGTATCCTAACCCCCCCAATCGCCAGTTCACAAATAAATGGGGGAAGTCAAAGATTGTTACAATACTTAGCAATAAAAGATCTTCACTTAAGAGGCAGGCACTAGCGGAGCTTGCCAGGCTTGAGGCAGGTCAACCACCAAGGGGCCCGCCCCACGCCGCTCACAAGCGTGAGTGGAAGAAGGCAATGAAGTCAGCGAGGGAGGACCCCAGTCTACAGCACGTGGAGGCACGGAGGATCCAGATGGAGGAATATGGAAGCGTGCATTTTGGAGCAGGGGGTGTTGAATCATGGGAGGCCCAATTTGTAAGTATCGATCTCAAATTATATTGCTTATGTAGTTTATTAGGAGGTTGGTTGTTTCTTTGTACTAATCCCTCCACAAAGTGTGTCGCGGTCATGCAGCTTGAGATCGTGGGCAGATACCCTACTCCAGTGGAAACAGCCTACCACTGCCACCATCGTAGAGGAGATACATGGAGGCACTTCTATGATGACGGGTTGATTACTGAGGAGCAGTATACCCGAGCTACTGGAGCGGCCCCCTAGGTATTTGAAAGTAATTAAATAATGCCAAAATTATAAGTAAAGATTTGATTTTTTATACATTGATATATGTTGTCCCTTGTTTACAGGCCCATGCACAAGACGACGAGGAAGACGAGGAAGGAGGCGCAAAAGGGAGCACAGAAGGGAGCGTGGAACGCAGTGAGGATTAGTCGTAGAAGTAGTGCTAGCTACTCTTTTTTGTACTTAAAGCCACTGGCTTGGCTTCGTGCCTCTTGTATATAGACTCCTCTTATTTTTTGTACTTGAAGCCACATGACGTGGCTTAGCTTCGTGCTATATGTATATACAAGAACTTTTTGAGCTTTCAATTTTATTGCGTTTTGGAGTTGTAATATTTTATTTGGAATTGTAATTAAAATGCGGTTGGCTGTAAGAATTGAATTACACAATGTGGATATGGGATTCTTGTAACTATATAGCATACACAACATACACAGTATTCTGTAAAATTTAAAAAAAAAATAAAGCGCGTCTATCCGTGCGTTTAAAAATGCATTTATATTCGCGTCTGTCTGTTTGACTTGCGTCTATATGTGCATCTATAAACGCATTTATAAGCGCGTCTATTGATGCGTCTAACTGCACATGTATACGCGCGTGAGTCTGATATATAGACACGCAATTAGACGCGGGTCTCCAGACACGAAAATAGATGCACCCGTAAGTTTCTTATTTAGTTCATGAAACGCGTCTGTGCGTGCGTCTATGGGTGCTTTGTCTTGTTGTGTAAGTCTCGTGGTTGAAGGCTCCTTCATTCACCTATAGTAGCTACAATTGATGTAGGTATAGGTGCATCCCCACAATGTGTTTTTTACAAAATACATGAAATTGGATATGCATAATACTCAGTTGGGAATGCTTTCTCAAGTAAATGTATAACTTCAATGGCTTGGATCCTCATCAACTCAATAGGATATTTTCTTTAATTTCTAATTTGAGGATATCCACTTGCATTTAAACAAAAAGTATTGGCTATATGCAAGCAGAAGAGTCCTCTACATAAATAGTATTATGTTTTGACATGATTTTAACATCATTCCTTCCAAAGCACTCGATTGATCTCAGTGCTTTTATAAGTTTTTTATTTAGGAGATCTTGTAACGAAATTAAAGTACATGAATAGTATAGTTAATACCAACAGTGATAAGCCTAGTATATTAAATGCAAGCAAAAGGTAGAAATAAGATATTGAAACCTACAAACACTCATTTCATTGATTTTGAACTTTTTCTTCATTTTTGAAGAGATCCCACAAATTCCTTCCCAAATAAAAAAGCAATTCTCTCACCTATCCTTCCCAAATAAAAAGATAACTTGCTACACTATGATTTTGTACTGGTAATGCAAAAACTAGTAAACATAATTTTTATTCTACTCTACATTTCATAGAAATAAAAAATTATCTTAAAATTTTAAGTATAATTTCTCTTTAGATTTTTTTTCTAATTATTTAATAATTTAAATAAAAGAAAATTAAATACTTAAATATATATAATAATAATAAATCCTATAAAACCAATCCTCTTATTTGATATGCATAATCTATACATGCATGACAACACTTTTTTTAATAAAAAACAATCCTTTGATCTATTATACATAATTCATGTGACTAGGACTGCACTTTAGTTAAATAATAATAATATTTTATTTTAAATAAATAAAAATCCTACTAAAGTAATTCTCTTCTTTTTTATGCATAGCTACAGCCATGCAAATTTTTGTTTCAATAATAATAAATACTGCAGGCTTGTTAGAGATCCCATTATGGACAACTGACTATAACCCACATGGAGGGAGAGCTTCCGAGCATTTCAAGTTGAACATAAACAACAATGGCACTCATAACATATTTAAATCCACATTATAGAGAAGGAACTTTAAAGACTCTTTCTTATTCCAAAGATAGGAAGAGCTATGCTTGTAAGCATACATTAATATATATTTACAAGAAATATTAAGATTCGTTAATGAAAGTTACATGTAATCTCACAAGATCTAGAAAGAAACTTCAAGGTAAATCCATGTTTCTAAAGAGTCCATGATTGAAAAGAAATTTCCACATTGCATTTCTCACTTCATCATATTGTCGCAACCACTTTCTATATACGTGTCTATCTATTCGAGAAGCATCTATTTGCACGTCTATAAAAGCATCTATAAGACCGTTTATAAATGCGTCTATACACGCATTTAACAATGCGTCTGTCTATTTTTTAAATTTTCTAGCTGAGCGTCTATTTATACGTCTATATGCGCATCTATAGGCACATCTGTCTGCTATATAGATGTGCCGTTAAATGTGGGTCTCTAGACGTGCAGATAAACATGCAAATAGATAAGCCCATAAGTTTTCTTTTTAGTTGAGTAAACACGTTTCTGTGCGCGTCTGTAGGTGCTTTGTCTTGTTGTGAAAGAGAATAATTTCATCCACTTATAGAGTTAGCAGTACAATAGCAGACGATTCATGAAAAATATAAAGATTGGAATCTACAGAGGAGGAGATGAATCCATGAGTGTGGAGATAAGTGTCAATTTTCTGAAACCAAGAACGTGATGCTTGCTTCAGTCCATAAAGAGATTTGAGAAGACAATAAACATGCTGTGGACGATAAGAGTCCTCATAGCCCGGTACTTGAAGCATGTAAATTTCTTCCTAAATGTCACCATGTAGGAATGCCGTTTCTACATCCATTTGATGGATATGAAGGTCCTCTTGTGTAGCATAAGCAAAAAAACTCGAATGGTACTTAGCTTGACAACTGGAGAAAAAGTCTCAAAATTGTCGAGGCTAGAAACTTGAGAATACCCTTTGGCCACTAGTCGAGCTTTGTATTTAGAGATAGAGCCATCTACATGAAATTTCTTTTTGTATATCCACTTGCAAGGAATTGGTGACCTCTGAGGTGGTAATTTAGTAAGCATCCAAGTGGAGTTACGAATGAGAGAGGCATATTCTTCGTTCATAGCTTGTTTCCAATGATGTACTTTTGGGCCATTGATAGCTTCATCAAATGAAGCTGGTTCGGGTCCATTGTCAAGATGACAATAGGCTTGAGCTTGAAACCAAGGGCACTCTCCTGCATAAAAATTTCAGGCATTTTCGATTACCTTAGCAGATGGTTTTCGTGATCGAGGAGGAAGACGACTAGGTGGTATAACATCGAGCTCTACCAGGAGAAGATCATCCAGGTCACGGTAAACATAATTAAAAGCATCATGAATAGGGGAAGGAGAATCTATTTCTGAACTTAATAGAATGGAGGAGGAGGCTTCAAATGAATCAAGTGAAGGGGAAACATCAGAGGAAGCCTCTGGTCAGGAATTGAGGATTCGGCATGAGCTATAGGACTATCAGAATGAGATTCCTCAGGCATCAAAACGTCATCATCGTTCATGGCAAGATCAGAAAGATCATCATTGCCATTGAGCTGAATGTCATGAAGTTCATTACCAGATGAAATAGCATGATCAAGAGGTACACTTGGAAATTCAAAATGGGAAGACTCATCACGACCATGCATTGTACCTGGAAAATTATTTTTAGAGAATATAACATTAGTGCTTAGCATCATGCGTGCTACAGCAGAAGGATAGCCATATCGGTTTGTAAGGTACCCAACAAATATGGCTTTGTGGCTGCGAGGATCAAACTTTGAACATTGTGAAACCGACAACCAAATACTCGAAGTGTGGAGACATCAAGTTTGGAACCATGCCATTGTTCATAGGGAGTTGAATTGGATAATGCTATAGTGGGTAATCGATTCTGCACATAAATGGCTGTGTGAATTGCCTCTGCCCAAAAACTTACATCCAGATGACTTTCCATCAACATGGTTCGAGCTGCATTATTGGAAGTTTTATTTTTTCTTTCAGCAACTCCATTAAGCTGTGGAGTATATGGTATAGTGAGTTGGCACTGAATGCCTTCTTGTCAACAAAACATCTGGAAATCATGAGCAAGAGACTCCCCTCCATTATTTGCTCGTAATGCCTTGAGCTTTCTACCAATTTGTAGCTCTGCCATGCTTTTGTATTGTTGGAAGCATTGAAATGCTTCTGATTTTGTCTTTAGAAAATAAACTTCTGTCCACCTACTTGCATCATCAATAAAGGTCATATAGTACTTGCTGCCTCCTTTAGAAAGAATTGAAATAGGTCCACATAAATCAAAATGTACTAAATCTAGAACATTTGTAGAACGCGGAGCATGACGATGAAAAGAGCATCTGGAATGCTCTGCGATGATACATGATTCACATGCGCCCAACCTTGGACTTCCAGCAAGTTCTAAGCCATTGACTAACTGTTTCTTGTGCATGTGACGAATAGTTTTGAAGCTCACGTGAGCCAGACGCTTGTGCCATGTATCAGTATTGCTTGTGCTTGTAGCTAAGAAGACAACCTTCTGAATCTCATAGGTATCCGTCAGTAAATACAACGAATGACGACGTATACCTTTAGATACAAGCTCACGTGTGTCTTCCCGGCGAATGAGACATTCATCTACTATGAATTCAACTGACATGCCTATATCTGTCAACCTTGCTATTGAGATAAGATCTCTTTTTAATTTTGGAATATAAAGAACTCCACACAGTCGAAAAACATCACCAGTGGCTAACTGAAATTCTACATCACCTATTCCTTCAATATAATGTTCAGTGTCATCACCCATTTGAACTGTTCGTTTTGAATGACAGTGCTTGAAAGAAATGAACAAATCAGAATGAAACGTCATCTGCTGATTTGCCCCAGAATCGAGAATGAGATTTTCTGTTGCTTGTACCTTTGATGGCTGACGTGAAGACGGAACCTGTTGAACATTGTGCATGCGAGGTTGTCAAATGAAGAAGAATTCATAGTCAGCTCCTTGACTCGTTTCTCCAAATCAGCAAGCTTTCGTCTACATTCAAATTCAAACTTGCCATCTATGTTGCAATAGTGGCACTTGCCTTTCCGTCGATTGCTTCTGAAGTTCAAGGGAGATCTCTGCATTATTTCACCAAGAATTGGCTGGGGACCTTGTGTCAGAAGTGCATGATTACTTTCACTACTTGAAGACTGCATGCCTAGGTCAACTTTCATCATCTTTTCTTCAAAGAGAGGATCCGCAATTTGTGCCCAAGTAAGCCCTTTATTTGCCATCAACGTACTTCTTATGCTATGCCATGAACTAGGAAGCGATTGGAAAAGCTTAAGCTTCTGTTGCTCAAGAGGAACCTTGTATGCATCGCCACAACATGCCAGCTGATCAAATAAATCCTTCATGTCCCGAACATGAGCATGCAAGTCCTTTCCTTCAGTGTATCGCAGATTTTCCAGCTTGTGGAAGATATGAAGTATCTTCATCTCTGAATGCTTCTCTAGGCTATGATTATGGTTGAGGGTCGTGGATGACCTGACAAAGACGAGCGTCAGTGTTGAAGGGAACACCTATTTTCTATTTTCAGAATCCACGGGACTCTCAATCCAGTGGAATTTCCACGTACTTATGCAAACGGCCTCCACTCAGCTAATATTCTAGGAGAAGAGAGCTACCATCAATCACCAACATGATCAATGAACAACCACGTAGCCACGCTGGAGCATTCTGTTTCGGCCATAAGCAACACTGTTATCCTATGCACTAACCAGACCAGCACACTCCTTGGAATTCGCCTAAATGATCACTATGCTTCCCTGCTGCCAGCCACCGTTTATATGCAGTTGCACCTTGAAGTATTGACCCTTTGATTAGCCAGAACCGTGTGCAAACTCCCGATCGCAGAAGTAAATAAGGTCAGGGAGAACACAATCAAGCTGCTAGCAGAGGCTTATCACAAATTTAGTTTTCCGTAGATGATGATGCAACTAAGCGATCGTCTCCTACTGTGCAGAGTTGATGGTGCGATGACGACTCCACTGTGCAACCAAAAAGCTTCCATGATTGACTGCAGCACCCGCTGGCCCGTTGTTGTGAGCATCCGCGAGCTCTTCAAATCCTTTTGAATCTCTGAGCAAGAAGAGTTGGTACACAAGAGACCGCAGCCTCTTTCACAATGCTTCCCATCCCATAAGCAAGAATAGTTGGTACACAAGAGACCGCAGCCTCTTTCACAATGCTTCCCATCCCACAACCAGGGTTGCTGGCACGTAGTCTCCTTGCCTTTTTGGCAGATTTTCTGTGAGACTGACTCAAGCTATCAATATTACGTAGAACTGTACCTATGATCCACTCGGCCGAACCAAGCTTCCATGTACTGAAGTCGTCAACGTCAAACCAGGGATGAGCAAGAAAGGCTCCCCCTCGAAACACCTTAGATACTAACCTTGACAACTACTGTTCTCACCAACTGATGCGTTAAAGCAAATCCAAGTAACTGGGAACGTAAATCGGTCAGATTTCTGACCACTATAATCATCTGTGAACCCACGTAAACCTCCCACCATCCAAATCTGGCTCTCTGGAAACTGATGGCGCTCTCACCATCCAGGCAACAAGCAATAACCTGCAATCTAGATCAACAGCTCTCTCTACTCATCAACGACCTTCAGTACGAACGAAACAAGATGGGCAGCTCCCATCAAAAACTGAAAAAACACAAATTCATGAAGAATGTGATCAACTGCCCTCTTCAACCTGAGGCGAGCACAAAGATGATCTTGAACCAGAGCCGGCTGTTCCTTCTTATAGATGGCCATCTGGTAGTCTCTTTCTACTTACTTTACTTCCCATCCCTTACTTTCCATGCAAATCCTTGGCCATTGATTGGATCTTTTTCTACCACTAATGGGAGCCATCCCTTTAATTTTCTTTCCTTGTGGCCCACTCTTTTTGTCTATGGTCGTGCAAAGCACTCCTTATCTGTAGTCTTTTAGGAAAGCACCAGTCCTTCTTCAGTGCCTTAGTGACCACTCCCTCCATCATCCATTCCATGTGCAGTGCAAGATCCAAGGTCCTCATCCAAGCTTTATGGGCCATCCAATCGTCAATTTGGTCGTAAAGTTCTTGTCACCATGATCCTGCCATCAGAGTTCTTCATACAAGTGCATAGTTATTTTCAAAATATATGTTCAATACAAAAATCATCCCAAAATATGAAGAGGGAAAATGTCATGATATTCTCTAGCTACTATCTTCTATCCTATCCATGCTAGCTACATGTGCACCTATCAGTGCTACTACCAGGGGAAGGATAGGCATGAAGGGCAAGAAAAGCAGGTTAAAGTTGGAAAAGTAGCTAAAAGTTGGGGAAACCAGGTCGCACCTTCTAAGGATTGAAAACAACAGTCACTATTTTTATCAAAATTTTTGATCCAAAACTCAGATTGAGGAAATACTTTTTGGTTAGAGAGATGTGATTGCAATAAAAAACTTTACATAAGAGGTTACAATCAAATTTGGCAATCTATTAACTTGAAA
Organism: Dipteris shenzhenensis; assembly: GCF_047967505.1. Lineage (NCBI taxonomy): Eukaryota > Viridiplantae > Streptophyta > Polypodiopsida > Gleicheniales > Dipteridaceae > Dipteris > Dipteris shenzhenensis. The sequence goes on from NC_141620.1 coordinate 26,987,745, forward strand.
ACTTAGAATATGCAGAGGGAGCAAGGCTCATATCTAAGAAGCTCTCAGATTGAGAGTGAGAGTGAGAGTGAAAGTGCAAGTGAGAGTGAGATTCATCTTCCATCTATCATGTATCATCCTGAATGAGAGTGAGATTCATTACAACACCTTGATGTGAGTGAAAATGGAAAATCTGATGCCGGGGGTAGTCAAGCGGTTGGAGCTTCGTACATGGAATAGTGTGTAGATCTAGAATTGATTGTAAATGATTTTGAGTCAATACAAAGTCTCTTTATATTGTATTTCCATTTTATATTTCTATATAGAAATTCAATATTGATTTCAAAATACAAAACATCATAAGTGGTATGAGAGTAGGTTGAATCCTTGACTATGTGAGAGAGATGGCTGACAGTGATGAGATTCAATGAGGGATGGCTGAACAAGAACATTTGATACAAACACTTACTAAAGAGCTAAAGCGATTGAAAGTGGTTGGTACTTTGGAAAGAAACCAGATGAATGGAGGTCTCAGCAATGATATTTATGCAGAAATAGCTCAAGATGATGATGGTTTAGGACCAACACTATAGAAGAGGACAAGGTCCAAGGAAGATAATGTTGATAATGATGTTGTAGAACCATGGCCTTGGAAGAGAACAAGAGTTGAAGAGGATGTTGCTGAATTAGCTCTTCAGCAATTTTTCAAGAAGGCCAAACTTTTAGAGTTTGATGTTGAGAAGAAGACTAGAGAAGACCTTGAAGCTTGGCTTGAGGAGCTTGAAGATTTCTTTGCCCTGCAAGAATTTAATGCGGTAGGAAAAGAAAATATCACATCTCTACAGCTCCACGGAGTCACAAAGTTATGATGGAAATCTCATCTATAGATTAGAGGAAAACCAAATGAACCTATCACTTGGGCAGAATGTCGAGTTGCACTTGAAAATAAGTATTGTTCCTCTCATTACTAAATAGAAAAGAAGATGGAAATTTATAATTTCAAATAGGTTCAAGCAAGTAAGCATTATCTCTTTGTGGATGAGTACGAATAAAAAATTCCTCCACCTGCATAAATATGCACTCAAAGTGACAGGTGACTCTCTCACACAAGTTTATAGAAGGCCTTAGGGAGGATATTTTATACATGATGAAAGGGACATGATCCAATGGTGGAAGGTGGGTGAGATGAATCCAACCATCAACAAAGCAAAGAAAGGAGGTAAGTTATCTGAACCTACGATGAAATGCATGGTTTCTTTTGCATCTCATGCACATGCTACTATGATTAGATTGAAAGAAAGGATTGGAGTTCATGATATAAATTTTTAATTGATTCAGGTAGCACACATTATTTTATCTCTCCCAAACCCATATGGGCACCACACTTAGAAGTTATGAATGAGATACAAAAACCTATCCAATTAGCTAATGGGAAAATACACTATACCCAAGGTCTTTTTGACATTTTAGAATTTACCTTAGCACATAGGAAGTGTAAGGAAAATTTTTATGCCATATACACAGGGAGGTGTGATGCCATAATTGGAATGGACTGGTTATTTAAGAACAAAGCCTTAATTGAATGTGAAGAGGGAACCATTTGTTTTTTTGGAGAGTATCGTAGAAATCAAATTATCCACAAGGAAAGAGATAGTAAAGATTTTATTATCTTAGCCATGAAATTGCTAATTAGAGGAATGAGACAAAGTTGTAAGATATTCTTGGTATTTGCTAAAAAGATCAATAAGAGAACCCATAAGATTGAGGGGGAGAGACAGAATGAAGAACAACGTAATATGTTCAAGAACTCCTTGATGAGTTTTTTGACATCTTTCGTGATGATCTACCTCAGGTGCCACCACCTCGACAACTTGACCATGCTATAGAACTAGAAATAGGAACTCTACCTTATTATAGGGCTCCTTACTCAACCTAGCATTTCTCCTTGGGGTGTTCCAGTTTTTATTCCAAAAGAAAAAGGATGGAACATACCGGTTATATATGCATTGACTATTGAGCTTTAAATACCATCAAGAAGAAATATCCTCTATCTCACATAGGTGGTTGTTGTCTCAATTGAGTGGAACTACTATCTTCTCTGACATTGATTTAAGATTTGGATATTACCAGATATGTATCAAGAAAGATGACATCCCAAAGGCTTCTTCTAGAACTCAATATGGACATTATGAATTCATAGATCTTGCCTTTGGACTCACCAATGCACATGCCACTTTTATATGTCTGAGAAATGATGTGTTTTGTGAATTTCTAGATGGTTTTATTTTGGTCTTCCTAAAGGATATTGTGATTTATTCAAAGAACGTGAAAGAACATGAGACGCATCTTAGGAAAACACTTGAAAAATTAAGGGATCATAAATTATATGGAGAAAGGAGTAAATGCTTCTTTGCTTAAGATAAAATTGTCCAATTGGGGTGAGTTAATTCCAACGAAGGCATCCATATAGATTCTGATAAAGCAAAAGTGATTCAAGAATGGCCAAGACTTAAAACAGTGAGAGATGTTAGGAGTTTTTGTTGGGATAACTATGGTCAAGGGCTTGCTCTAAGGTGCATGTGTGCATCTAGGGGAGTCACGTGTGTGTGTGTGTTGTAGAGGCACATCTAGTGTTATGATGTGTCTAGTGTGTGACCTAAGTGATGATGTAAGCCAAAGGCCACCACATGGGAGGTTCCTTTGATTTAGGCTAGTCCCTCTAATGTAGGGGCTGATTGCCCCTGATTTAGGGGAGGTTCCTACAATAAAATGGAGGTCATTCCTTCATTCTAATACAATGGATTTTTCCTCACTTGTGCTCTCACTCTTTGTGCCATGATGCATCTCTTCTACCCCACACTTCTCTACATTTGGTATCAGAGTTGGTAGGCTTTGTAGAACTCATTTTGGTAGTGCCACCTCATCATCTTCTCCAACACCTCTTTTTGAGCTTTCTTCTTCCTTCCTTCTCAAAATTTGCTTATCTCTATTCTCCCCATTCCTTTGACTTTTACCAATCCCTTCCAGCTAGATTTTCTACACTATGGGCGCTCTCCTGGCCCAGAGCATTCTCCCAAAGATGGTGTATTCCACTCGTGCTAATCCAAGCAATCTGAAATGTCAAAACATGCAATTTTAACCATTGCTTGAGCCCTTCTAGCAAAAGTTGGTCCATGTCTAGAGCCTGCATCTGATGAATTTTGAAGGCCAATGCTTGCTGGAGCAAGGAGAAATTAGAGAAAAGATAGTCAAAGAAGGTGCAACTCTCCCATACAAAAAGGCGCACTATTTCAGCCTTGCTCTGTGGTGAACTTACTTGGGTATTCAAGATTCATTTTTGCATAGAAAGCTCTCTCAAACTCTTCTTCAGTTGTGTGAATTGTGCCCTCCAAGTTGAGCTAGTTTACTGCAATGCATTTTTGATAGTTTTTGGACATTTGATGCTAGAGTAAATGCCAGAGTGATGCTTGAGGATTAAAGTAATGCTAAAGTAAAGTTTAGAGAATGCATTTTCAGTTTGAAATTCAGTTAGGACTGATCTTTTGTCAAAATGCCAAGATCTGAGGGATCTTCAAATGCTAATCACTTGAAGAAGACTAGAAGAAGGACAAAATTCAAAGTGAAGAAGACCCTAGCCAAGAAACTTTGGGAGAAGCCAATAGGGTATGAGTATGCTAAACAATTAGGATTCTCTAAATTTATCTCTAGCAATCTACATTTGTATGGTGAGGGAGATTTCTTTGTTCCACAAGATTAGTCATTTTGTAAGAGAGTAGACACTACTTGACAAAGGTAAGACCCTCTAATGGCTACTTATAAAAGGATTCCATACTTGGCAGATGAAGATAAAGTTTATGCTTATGAAGGAAAATCTATGGGACTTAGTCAAGGATGGAACTCAAACCTCTCAGGAAGGTGAATCAACTACAAAAAAGGTAAAGGAAAAGCGACTGACTCTACTTCTACACCTTTAGATGCAAAGAGAATTGAGAAAGCCTATGCCATCATTGCATTAGGTTTGGGTGATAGCTATGTACACCACATTTTAGATTTGGAATTTTGAAGCATGGCACAAGTTAGAAATATTGTTTGGTGCTAGCTCTCATACTTCCAAATAATCTAGGGAGATAGTAATGCTACCTATGTCAACACTATGAGAAGTATTATGACACAACTAGCTTCAATTAATTCCCCTGTAGATGATGCTATGGCAGTGCTTTTAAAGAGCATGCCTCAGGATTTTGACTATGTGGTTACTTCTTTGAAGAATCTTCCTCAACCCTCATTAGAAGGCATCATTAGTTCCTTACCAGAAGAGGAAAGAAAGAACACTTCAAGAATGGGAAAAATGCATACAGAGGCACTTGCAGTGAGGTTTTCAAAGAGCAAGTACAAGGCTTGTAAACATTGTGGGAAAAACAATCACCTTGATAAGGATTGTTATAGAATCAACCCTTGCTCATATTGTGGAAAGAATAATCACTCTAAAAAGTTTTGCAATGAGAAGAAGAGGACTATGTCAAATCTGGTTGGAGAGAAAACTCCATCAGCAAAAGAAGCATCCAACTTTGTAGTAGAAGACAAGGACTTTGCCTTTTGAGCAACTTGTCTTTGAATTTTTGTTTATCATCATTTGGTCAAATTTTGAGGTCCTCTACCCGAAGAAGTACTCCAAAAAGAATGTCATATGTTTTTTCTTTTGTAAATCACCTTTGGTCACCATATGATGTAGGCCATGTGATATGTGTTTGGTCTATCCCATTTTTGTAAACCTTGACCCTTGGGCAGCTTTGCTAGCATGAGATCCTAGACATAGATTTATCCTTGACCACCATGAGATGGCCATGTGTGACCACCATGAGATGGCATGAGAAACTATGAGACTAGATGTATCCTTGACATTGCAAGAGGCAAACCCTTGAGGGGGGGGTATGTTGGGATAACTATGGTCAAGGGCTTGCTCTAAGGTGCATGTGTGCATCTAGGGGAGTCACATGTGTGTGTGTGTTGTAAAGGCACATCTAGTGCTATGATGTGTCTAGTGCATGACCTAAGTGATGATGTAAGCCACAGGCCCCCACATGGGAGGTTCCTTTGATTTAGGCTAGTCTCACTGATGTAAGGGCTGATTGCCACTAATTTAGGGGAGGTGCCTACACCATCCTCTCTTTCTATAAAATGGAGGTCATTCCTTCATTCTAATACAATGGATTTTGCCTCACTTGTGCTCTCACTCTTTGTGCCATGATGCATCTCTTCTACCCCACACTCCTCTACAGTTTTATTGGTTTGACATAGTATGAGAGAAAATATATCTAGGATTTCTCTAAAATAATGTCCCCTGTGATAGACCTGATGAATCAACATAACAAAGTTGTTTGCAATGAGAAATGTGAAGAAGCTTTTTATACATTAGAAGCAAAAGTTAAAGAAAATTGCATCTTGAAGATACCCTAGCTGGGAAAACCTTTTATTGTGACTTGTGATGCGAGTGGAACACAAATTGGGTGTGTTCTTTTTGAAGATGGCAGAGTATTCACAGAGTATGAGTCTAGAAAATTTAGAAAACATGAGAAATACCACACTCATTAGCATGAATTGCTTGCTATTATTCATGCAATGAAACATTGGAGACAATTTCTACTTGGTGTGAAGTTTTAAATTCAAATGGATCATCAAAGTTTGAAATATATCCTTACTCAACCCTTGTTGAATATTAGACAGAGATCATGGATGGATCTTCTTTTCAAATTTAATTTTGACATTAAATAGACTGAGGGAAAAGAAAATAAGGTGGGTTATGCTTTGAGTAGACGTCCTCTTGTGAATGCCCTAACCATTGTTCGTTCTGATTTAATGGAAAACATTAAGGCTAAAGTTGAACGAGAATCTTTTTATGCTACTATCCTTAACAAACTTGCGAAGAATCCTTCTGAGAGAGTTGAGGGAAGACTTTACTTAGTAGATGGGAATTTGTATTGTAATGATAGATTTTGTGTGCCTAAACGATCTTCTTTTAAGCCTAAAATTTTGCATGAATGTCATGATGCGCCATTCTTTAGACATGCAGGATATAACAAAACACATAGCAAGGTTAGAAAGTCTTTCTTGTGGTCTAATTTGAATAATCATGTCCACTTTTATGTTAGGGAATGTTTACATTGTCAACGAGTCAAAGTTGAACAACATAGAATGCCAGGTCTAATGGAACCCCTAGATATTCCTCTCAGAAAGTGGGAATCTATTTCAATGGACTTTAGCACTAAGTTGCCTACTACTAGGGGGGGTATGACACTATTCCTTTTATTGTGATTGTTTGACCAAAATGACCCATTTCTTTCCCATGAAAAAGACTGATGGTGCTATTGAGGTAGCCAAATTATTTGCAAGGGAAATCTTTTGCTTGCATGGTATGCCTGAGAGTATTGTTTCTGATAGGGATTCAAAGTTCACATCTAATTTTTGGCAAGCTACATTTAAATCCATATGAATTGAACTTAAAATGAGCATAGCATTTCACGTGCAAATAGATGGGGAAACTAAAATAGTGAATTGTTTTCTGGAAGATATTCTTAGAATGTATGTCAATGAGAAGAAAACCAATTGGTTTGATTATTATCTTTAGTTGAGTTTTCTTACAATTCCTTATGGCATAGCTGAATCCAAATGACTCCCTTTGAAGTTGTATGTGGACAAAATTGTCATTCACTAGTAAATTTGTCTGATTCTGAGAACAAAGTTGAGATTTCAAAACAAATGCTTGAGAGAATGGATGAAGAGGTCAAACACATCAGATGTTATATTAAAAGAGCATAGGATAGACATAAACATTACTATATGATAAGCACCACAGTTTTTGAGAATTCAAGTTGGGTGACATGGTATCTTTGAAAATCATTCCTAAGAAAAGTAATTTCATTCTTGGAAGAAATGCAAGGCTCTTACCTCATTTTGTAGGACTTTTCGACATCCTTAAGCTAGTGGGAGCATTGGCTTACCAGCTTGAATTACCTAAGAACATCAAAGTACATCCTCTTTTGCATGTGAGCGTATTGAAAAACTATGTTTCTAATCCTTCTCATGTGTTGTAGGACACATCTAGAATTCAAGAAGATGGAACGTTGAAGGTTGAACCTCAACTTGCTTTGGATAGACAAACAAAGCAACTTAGGAACATAACAATAGTAGAAGTTTCAGTAAAATGGGATATATATCCTATAGAGCATGCTACTTGGATAGATTTAGATTCACAAACTACTGAGTTTCCTTCTTTTAAACTCTGATGACATAGTTTTTCAAAGAGGAGGAAATTGTGTTGCTTCATATTTTTGTGTATATAACTTTTTAGTTCTGTGAGTAGTCATTTGTGGAATTTTTTCATGTCCATTTTTAGGTTTGAAAATCCTAAGAGACGATTTTAATATAATGAATTTAAAAAATATATACATATATGCATGGGAGTTGTGTGGAGGGTTTGCAGGTTTAAAGGAAGGTCCACCTTTGCAAGTTCGTAAAAAGGGCCCAGATGAAGGAATTAGCCTTGGGAAGAAGTGATTTGTTCGAAAGGAGATAAAGTGTATTTCTATGATTAGAATGATCCAAGAATGCGGCAAGATAGGCACGAAGGGAAAGACAAGCAGGTTAAAGTGGGAAAAGAAGCTAGAAGTGGGAAAAAGTAGGTCGCAGCTTCCCACGACAAAAAATAAGTCACTTTTGATCCAAAACTTAGATTGAGGCACTCATTTTTTTGCTAGAAAGCTGAGATTGAGATATACATTTTACAAAAGAGGTTGAAATCAAATCTAGGTATATATTAAGTTGAAAACTCAAAATACTCAGAGCAAGCAAGGTAGCATATCTGAGAAGCTTTGAATTGAGAGTGAGAGTGATAATGCAAGTGAGAGTGAGATTCATCTTCGATTTATCATTGTATCATCTTTAATGAGAGTGAGATTCATTACAACACCTTGATGTGAGTGAGAGTGAGACTAGCTCAAGGCTAGTCGAGTAATTCAAGCTCTGTACATGGAGTACTGTGTCTCCAAAATTGATTTTAAGCAAATTTCACTCAATAAAAATTCTCTCTCTATTGTATTTCAATTTCCTATTTCTCTATATAAATTCAATATTGATTTCAAATTATGGAGTGCCATACTAACTCTCTTTCACCTCTGCTCTACTTTGCTCCACGCTCCCTCCTCTAACTCTCATCCACTCATCTACTCCCTTGCTCATTGGCTCCACTACTCACCCACTCTTTTTACCATGCCTCTTACTACTATCCCCCTTGATGCAACATGGTCCCAATTTTCTTTTACTTCTCGTATAAGGTCATTGCGCTGCACTCGTTAGGACTTGAAATAGTGGCACTCTTCTGCATCTCATTGTTCCCTCCATCGATTCTCCCAGATCTGCATGTCACCACCTTGGATATGGCATGCACAACTCAAGCATCTATGGTTATGCTTTTGCGGATTTTCTAGAGATAATGAGAAGGCTAAGGATTTTTAGAGCAAAAATCTCTCATCTTGTTGGGGGCAGCGTATTCTGAGTCCCATATTTGTGCAATGTGCAAAGTTTTTGCCCTCTCCATCATCTTCTCCATCGTCTTCCCTAGAAATTTGAATGTATGAAGTTGGCTGGCCTTTGTGAGTATCACAAACTGGCAATACTTAGTTGAACAAATATCCTCTTGCAATCAACAATTTTCCATATTGAGAAATATCCTCTTGCTTAACAAGGCTCATAACCACCACCAAGCAATGGATGAATGGTTATCCTCAATGGATGTAGTCTTTTGGCCTCTAAGTCTCTCAGCAATTGCTGAGTTTTTATAAATGTAATCTCTTTTGTTCAATTTTTTCTCCATGAGGCTACCGTCGTGCATCACATTTAAATTTCACTGTCATAAGCAACTTTGCATGTGCTTGTCTCTCATGTTTGATCTTGCCAATATAGAGATGAAGTTCAGAGCTTGCAATGAAATCCTGAGCTCTAAAGCCTAGTTATACATAGCTTTCTACATGTTTGAACCGAGAAATGAAATGGATGTAGCACCAACCAATTCCATAGCCTCGTTGTGAAAGACAACAAACGGCTGGCTACTTCACGACAAGCTACCTCTATAACTCATTCCATGATGACCTCTAAATATCCATCAAAGTGTGACTCAAGCTTGGCTGAGAATGTAGAAAATAGACTCAAAGGGCAACAATATAAAACTACATAGCTAAAATGACTTAACATGCAGGAAAAAAGAGCAACATTTGGTCAATGTAAGAAGTTCTTTATAAGACTCAGCAAGAGCTCTACCTGGGAAGGTTTGGTCTATGGATCTGCACAAAATAGCACCTAAGAGCTCCAATTGAAAGGCCACTTGAAATTGACAGAAGAAGGAAAATGTTGAACCTTTCAAGAGTAGCTAAAATGTAGTTGTCTACAATCTGTGAGGAAGAAATGCTAGGTTCTGTTGCAAAAGAAGAAAGCATGTCGATGATTTGTATTCACAAAATCCCAAACCTTTTGCGAAAAGACAAGACTAAAAGCCACATCAGCATTAAGGTTTCAATGCTTCTTTCATAAAAGCCACACTCTTATCTATACCATTCTCATTTCTAAGGTGAAAGGTCATTTTATCTCCGTCCTTCTCCCTAAAGTGGGAAATAATTCATAACTCTTTCATCCTAATAGGCACACCTATTTCAAAGGAAAGAGTTAGAAAGTGAAAAAGATTGAGATCAAGGAAGGTGAAAGAGCAAGATGAAAAGGTGAGATCATGAATCAACAAAGCGAGAAAACATTCAAGAATCCAAGAATTCAATGAAATATCAAGAAAATGGCCATCATACTTTTCTTTGGATAAAGCATTTTGCTATAATATCTAGAAATTTCTCATTTTTAAAATGATGACCCTAGAATGAGAGAAGACAATCAAGGAGAGAGAGAGAGAAGTGATAGAAAAGGAAAAGAGATTATGGAAGAGGAAACACATGAGGAATCACATAATGAGATGGAAGAGGATAATATGGAAATGGAGGACGTTCACTACGGTGATTACAAAATTCCATATTTAGAATTCATTAAACGTGAAACTTGAACATAGAATTTAGAAAAGTAGTTAGGGAAAATTAATGACACATTAAAAACCCTAACTGAAGCCATATAAGCTAGCTAATTCTCAATCAATAACTCCTATGCCGCATCAATGACTCCTCCTAGTCAAGTTCAGAGGTCCACCTCTTGATTTAAAGCAACCTCTAACATACTTAAGGACGTGAAACCACCAATTTTCAATGGGCAAGAAAAACAAGACAACAAGGACATGATTAATAAATTCTTACAAAAATGGCAAGACTTCCATCAACTTAGGCATACCTCTCCAGAAAATCAAGTCCTGGAGCCCTTGGAAAAAAGGCTTACAAATGGTGGATGAGCCTCACGGAAAATGATAGGATTCCTAGATATTGGACTGAACTTGAACAAGCCTTCTTAAAAGTGTTTTTACCTGAAAATGAGCTAGAAAGTGCATAGGAGGCTTGGGACAATTGTACTATGGGTAAGAACCCTCTAGTCTAGTACATAGCAAACTATAGGGAGGAAATCCTTAAGCTGAAAGAAAACAAAGGAGCAATTAAATATGCCCAAATATATGATGAGACAATGGGAAAATCCAAAGCTGGAACTCTAGAACAAACAAGTTTTGCGGGCCTAAGTGTTGAGAGAGAAGAAGAAGAGATGATAGACACACCAAATAGACTCCCAAAGACTAATTCATATTGATCACTAGTTACACATATATAGGTGAGACCTAGTTCAAGTTAGGGCAAGCTATATATATAGCTCTAACACCCCCACTCAAATAAAGGTCTCTAGCTACGGATGAAAAAACCCTTGGGGAGCACAAGGGAAAGACTCGAGCTCCTATATACAAGTATACAAGTTGATCATTTGTACAATTATTTACAAGTATGTAATGCAGGTGTGCATTTATATACAAAAGGTTACCCATAGGTGTGTTAATCTTGGAAGAGAGAAGCTGCAAGAACTCCAAGTTTTGATCGTAGCACTGTGAAGCGTGCCTCACTAAGTCCTTTAGTGAGAATATCTACAATCATCTGAGAAGTGGGACAATGTTCAATCATTATCATCCCTTTCTTCACTTCATGTCTAACATAATGGTAATGAATAGCAATATGCTTGGATTTGTTATGCTGAACATAGTCTTTAGCCAAACTTATGGCACTTTGATTATCACATCTGAGAGGAGTACTGGATGATGGAGGATGACCAATATCTGCAAGGAATTGTCATAGCCAAACCAATTCTCGAGCTGCTAGAGAAGCCGCTACATACTCAGATTCTGTGGTAGAAATAGCAACACAACATTGGTTCTTACTTGCCCAAGAGACCACCAAGCAACCATTGATAAAGAAGCAATCTATACCGCTTGTAGACCGCATAGAGAAGTGAGAGCTTGCCCAATCTGCATCTGTATATGCCAAAAGATCAAGAGACATCACTGAAGATGATTTTGTATGACATCGATTAGCTAATCCAAAATCAGAATTAGTGCATTTCAAACAATTTAGAACACGTTTTGCTCCAGACCAATGTTGCATTGAGGGAGCAGCATCTTGAATGAATATTGTTTGTCAAAGTAGCATAATTCCCTTGTGACGAAATAGCTAAACTTGAATACCAAGACATGAATGAATGTCACCAAGATCAACCATATCAAATGCTAAGGATAAGATTTTCTTGACATGTTTCAAGAAATCAAGATTGTTGGAAACAAGTATGGTGTCATCCACATAAAGAGCAAGAATGACAAAAAGAGCACCATCATGTTTGGCATATAAGTTGGGGTCAGAGAAACAAGAGTTGAAACCTTGAGATGTTAGAAACTGATCAATTTTCATGTACCAAGACGGGAAGCTTGTTTTAGACCATCAAGATCATGATGAAGGGGACAAACAAGATGGTCCTGACCGGGAAGTATGAACCCTTTTGGTTGCTCCATATAAATCTCCTCTTTAAGATCTCCATTAAGAAAACCAGTTTTCACATCCATTTGATGAATCTCCAAATCAAATTGAGTAGCAAAAGCCAAGAGTACCCGAATACTTGTGCTACGAACAACGGGTGAAAAAGTATCATGATAATCAACTCCTACAATTTGTGAGTATCCTTTTGCAACCAGATGAGCTTTAAACTTGTCAAAAGAACCATCAGCTTTGGTTTTGGTTTTATAAACCCACTTACATTTGATAGGACTGCAACCAAGAGGTAGTTCAGTAAGAACCCATGTGCCTTTAGAGATCAAAGAATCATATTCAACTTCCATTGCCTCTTGCCATTGACTCTTTTGTGCAGAAGAGATAGCTTCTATATAAGTAGCAGGGTCTCCATGAGCAACCATTACATGATCAATGATTTCAAAGTCATCAACACAATCATGAGTAGAACCATGTTCAAAATCAATAGGCAGATCAACATAAATATCAACACTCTCATCACAGGCCTGTATATGTGAAGGATGCAAATCAAGATTGTCAACACATTGCTCTACAGAAGGAGTAGTAGTGATGCCATCAAATGAACGAGTAGTAATGACATCAAAAGTGGAATCATTATCAAATAGAAAAGGAAAGGTAGAAAGTAAGGACTCAGTGTCCTCTGCATCCTCGGTAGACCATGTCCCTCCCATTAACTGCTCATTGAATATGGCATCATGATTGATTATCACCTTCTTAGAAGAGGGATCATAGAATTTATAACCTTTAGAATTCGGAGAGTAGCCAATGAATATGACCTTTTTGCCATGAAGATCTAGCATTTTTCGTGTCTCTTTTGGTACATGAATATAAGCAATGCAACCAAAAGTTCAAAAATGTGATACAGAAGGAGTCTCCCCTATCCAAGCTTGGGCTTGGTGGTTATCTGACTAGAAGGTACATTGTAGGAAGATGATTTTGCACAAAGATGACTTCCAAACGTGCTTCTACCCAAAATCTTCAAGATAATCCAAAATGAAGGAGCATACATCGTAAAGAATCAAGAGAAGTACGATTCTTATGCTTTGCATGAGCATTTTGTTGAGGAGAGCATGGAACAGTATATTCACGATGAATGCTACACTCAATGCAATAATCATTTAAAAGATTAGAAATATATTCTCCACCATTGTCACTACCAAGGGTCTTGATCTGAAAACGAGTATGAAGTTCCGCAGCAGTTTTATATTGCTTGATACTGATAAGGCCTCTGACTTATGTCGCAAGAGAAATGCAGTTGTATATCTTGACCAATCGTCAATCAAAGTGATGAAATACTTGTAGAAAGACTTGGATGGAGGAAAAGGTCCACATATATCAATGTGAACAAGATCGAATAAAGCAATTGAATGAGTTAAAGTAGTTGCATGAAAGGGTTTTCGATGATCCTTGCCAAAAGCACAATATTCACAAAGGCCCATGGGAGATTCATACCATCCACAAGATCACATGTGACGATTTACAGCAAGTAGCTTGGCAAAATCCAAATGAACAAAAAGATGATGCCATAGCTTGCAATCCAGATCACCAAGGGTTGTAACCACATTAGCAATATCATCATTTAATGAAAGTTGAAAGAGGTTACCATTCCGAGGAGCAACTATTATGGTATGTCCATCTTTTTCAATCTGACACTGTGTGTGGTCAAAGCCAATAAAGAGACCAAGATCAACAAGTCGTGCAATAGAATGAAGATTTCTCTAAAGATCTAGAACATGGAGAACACCTTGCAAGACTCTTGTTGAAGAAAAAGTGCCAAGATATAAATCACCAACACCCATGACGATATTAAGTAGTGTCATCAGCAAGATAAACCAATTTCTTGTGAGGAAGAGCATGATAATTATGTAACCATTGAGACTGATATGTCATATTACCAATAGCACCAGAATCAACAATAAAGGTGGAACCATCTCGAACATGAAGTATCCTTTCTGGAGAGACATTAGAATAGATATGATTTGCCTCTTGATGCATATGGGGATCTTGTTATTGAGTAGCATATGCTTGAGTACGTTCACAATCATAACACCTCTTGTAACACCAAAAGGATGGATGATTTCCGCCATAATATTCGCAAGGACAATTGTTGGATAAGTGGGGTTGCTTAGTGGTAATGCCATGTTCCTCATCATATTGCCAAGCCCAACAATCGGAGATAACATGACCATGCTTATCACGGTAAGAACAATGTTTCTCAGGATATTTGAGATAAGAAGAATTGCCACCTTTATACGAATGACCACCACGTCCATAACCACCACGTCCATATGTGGACAAAGGACACTTGCAAGCAACACAAGCTGTCTCTAAATCTGCATCATCCATTGTTATCATGATAGATTCATGAGGTTCTTTACGACGCTCGTGTCGTTGAGCGTACTCAATCAAAGAAATACATGTTTGATCAAAATCAATCTCGTTTTTGTTGGAAAGGATGGTAACAATATTATCATATAATGGATCCTAGATTGTGTCAAGAAGATAGGTCACCAATTGATTTCATGGAATAGGTGCACCAATAGTAGTAGCAAGTTGATTGACGATATTCTTGAATGAGTCAATATGAGTTGTCATAGGAGCTCTAACTTTGTACAGAGTGCTCAAAAGATTACGAAGATAAAGAATCTATGTGATAGATTTCTTCTCAAAAGTAGCAACAAGATATTCCCATATTACATGATAAGAAGGAAGGTCAAATACATCCAGCATAAGGGAATTATGTAGAGAAGATAAAAAATGCCAACAAGCTGTTTTATCACACGAGAACGCCAATCAGCAGAGTCAGATCTCCATTGCTCAAAGCTTCGGAGTTGCATCAACAGGTTGGGATGGACAAACAAGATCACCAAGAACAATATCTAAAAGATTATCACCTTGGAGTATCAATAACATCCACTTTCCAACCAGGAAAACCTTGTCCTTGAAATAGAGGAACAGATCGTTGGCCAGAAGGAAAGCTATTGATGATGATACACATTGCCATCATACTTTGAGAGAATACGTTTGTCAGAGCTCATGTCAATGATCGAGAATACAATGGTCTCTATGAAAATATAGGACTCGAGATATACCAAAAAAGGATAGAACGTGAGACGGAAGTATACTAGAAATAGCATACATGCCAAGAAAGTGCTTTGAGCTTGTTGATCACGAAACCACGATATTTTTGGAGAAAAGCTTAACTTGTCGATCATGAAGTGGAAATATTTTTAGCAAAAAGCATTACGATCGTGCCGATCATGAAACCAATACGTTTATCACAAAGCCACAAGATTCTTGGCGAAAAGCAGTATGAGTGTGTCAATCACGAAACCAAGAAAAAAGTAGTCGGCACAAAAACTGACATAACTTTTTGCTCTAAAGTCCGATTAGGATGTTTAAGTGCTCAGAATGAAGACCAGAGATAACTTTCTCAAATTTGCCACCGATAACTTTCTCAAATTTGCACCAGAAGACCCCCAAAAAACCACGTCAAGTTAGACATGTCAAAATTAACAAGAGAAAATAAGCGATGAGATACTAAGAATGCTATGTAATCAAATCAACAACTAATATTTCCTGTCTTTCTTTGTTACAGTGATCATACAATAGCAACACCTTTGTAGCTTTGATACCATGTTGAGAGAGAAAAAGAAGAGACGATAGACACACCAAATAGACTCCCAAAGACTTATTCACATTGATCACTAGGACTACACATATATAGGTGAGACCTAGTTCAAGTTAGAGCAAGCTATATATATAGCTCTAGCACTAAGTTCAATAAATTTTCCAATTTGAAAACGAAGTGGCACTTCCAGAACAAGGCTTCTCAGGCACCACCTAGGAAACCTCAAACACAAAATATCTTCTCCTGAAAAAAAAGAATTATGAAAAGTCCAAGCAGGAAAATCTTTGCTTCAAATGTTTGGGCAAAGATCATGTTGCTTGGAACTATTGTAAAAGCAAACAAGCGAGAGCTGAATTCCCAAGTAAACCTCCACAAAAATAAGTTCACGCGGTACAAGTGTTGCCACTTAATGGTACTTAAAAGTACATTGAGGTAAAGGTTTATCATAAGGATAGTTCCCACATGTGTTGCCTATCATGGGCAATGTGGCAGCCCACTTTTGGTCCTCATGACTTAATGAGGATGCATGGAAAAATAATGGGGCAAATGGATAGAATTATGGTCAATGATAGTGCAACACATAGTTTCTTAAGCTACTCACTAGTTAAGAAATTGAAGTTGCCAGAGAGTCCAAGTGCCCATAAATATGTGGTCTCTCTAGCAAAGGGTAGTGATAAAAACGTTTGGGATACCATGATGCAAGGTGTAGAGGTGGAATTCCAAGGTTATTAGGATGCCTTGGATTTCCAAATTATGCATCACGATCAAATAGATGTTGTTCTTCGTCGAGAATGGTTCTACAGCCTTGGGCATGGCTTATAGCAGGTTTATTATAATAACTCCATTATGTTTGAAATATATGGTAGTGTCTTCCTAATTTAGGGAGAAAATGATGTGCCCAACTCTCCCCTCATTTATTTGATAGAATTGGAATGACTTTTACAATAACAAGAACGTGAGGTGTATATCTACGAACTTTCTTTTATTAGTGATTTATTTATGCCAAATCTAAAAAGAATAAAATTTCTCTTGATGTGATTAAAAAATTATGAATATTTATTTAAAGATTGATGGTTGAATTTAAATATTTTTATGAATGACTTGCCTCATGGTTTACCTGCCAAGTGAGATCTAGGTCATAAAATAGACATAAAATGACTTGCGTGATGGTTTACCTCCCAAGTGGGATGTAGGTCTTTGTTTAAAGATTTAATGGTTGAATTTAAAGATGTTTTTTTGAATGACTTGCCTAATGGTTTACCTCTCGAGTGAGATGTGGATCTACCCTTGTTTGTAAACCACCCTATAGACCTAGTCAAACGAAAGAATGTGAGGTGAAAAGAGAACTAGTTTAATACACTAGGAAGGGCCAAATTCAATCTAATAATTCACCATGGTCATGAGTTTGAACTAGTAAAGAAAATAGATGGCACTATGTGTTTATACATAGCTTATAAAGCTTTAAATAAAATCAAAATAAAAAATAAGTACCCTATGCCTCACATTGATGAGATTATGCCTCACCCTATACACTAGGAAGGGCCAAATTCAATCTAGTTATTCACCATGGTCATCATAAGATTTAATTGGTATAAAGAAAATAGATGGCACTATGCATTTATGCATAGATTATAGAGCTTTAAATAAAAACACAATAGAAAATAAGTACCATGTGCCTCACATTGATGAGATCTTTGATCAATTGCAAGGAGCAAAATATTTTACTAAAGTTGAAATAAGATCAAGATATCACCAAGTGTGAATTAGAGAGGAGGATGTTCCATGATATACTTGTTAGAGCTATATATAGGTTGCCCTAACTCAGCCTAGTCCTCAACTATATATATGCCTATGATCTATGAATTGAATCACTTTCTTAGGAGCAACTCTTGTGCTAGTCTCTCTCCTCTTTCTCTTCCTCTCATTAACACAATTCTTGTGTCCGTCTCTCTCCTCTTTCTCTTCCTCTCAACATAGTATCAGAGCCTGGCTATGCTCTAGTGTAACTGTGAGGAAAAAGCGATATGTTTTTTGTCAATTTGACATGGTGATCATTTGTAGAATGTTCTTTTTGATCGTTTCGACTACTTGATCACTAGGTTTTGAGTTGATATGCAAAAGTTATCAAAGATGCATTGCAAATAAGCATTATGGTCATGATTGTCGATGAAAATGGCCTACATGGGCTTGTTTGAAGCATATCAGCTGATTATTTTGACTAGCTGGATCACTATATTCCCGTTTCAAGTAAGAAAGTTATGATTATTTATTTTTGTTGCTTGCTATCAATAAACTGGTAGAAGAGTGTTTGGACAAGAAGATGAACACTCATAATAAAGATGAACACTCATGTCCTCATAATAATAAGGACATGAGGATGGAAAAGGTTCATACTTTCATAGAATCAACAATATTTGAAGCAGAAGCAAAAACAATTAAATATATATATATATACTTAATGATAAGAAGCCTCCTGATACGGTGTCACCGTCTCGCTTTTAGTCTCCCCAAGTTGATCACACCATCTTGCACTCAGTATTTGTGTTTGGTTGGATTTAACACACCGGCATATCATGCTTTTACATTCCCACATGAAGAAATAATATGCTCAATTACATAAAGCAAACTTCTTTAGCTACAAGACTCCATAAAAATTTAGAGAAGAGGAGACCCAACACCCATCGGTCATATCCATAAAAACCAAGAGTGCATGATCGTTGTTGTAAGCATAGTCAATCTTTAGAGGTCAAGATCTTATCAATGCCAAGTAGAGACTCAATCTTGTCGTTAAGAGTAAGGTAGCCCAATCTACATGCTTTTGGAGTGATGATTACATATGTTCAACAAACCAAAAAGTTGATTGAGAAAATCACTTGGACAAAAGGTTATCTATTATATGAAAGCAATTTTTGATTTCTATTAGGTCATCAGTGAAAACAAGAGTTTAGCGCTTCATCACTTGTGGTTTCATGCTGCTCTTGCAAAAGTAAAAGCCAATGATGCTTCACATATATTAAGCTAGTTTCTATTTAGTGCATCCTTTACTGACTAGTTTCTTATTTAGTTCATTGCTTGCTAAGTCTTTGTGTAAGTGCTTTGCTACTCAACATTCATAGAGCGTCCTTCAACCAAAGAGCTCTGTCAATATCTATACTCAGGCCACACAAAACTTGATTGTTTTTTAGCAATCACTATGACATACATCTGTGTGTTGGAGCTTTTCTTTGCCTATTGGTATAAAGATAAACCAACTTTCTTTAATGTTGTACATGATTGGGAACCATGATATCATCGTAGTTCAATACAATTCCTTTTGTTGATATTCTACTTGAAAGGTTATGTTATTTGTATTCCGCTACATTCATATGCTTGGTGCTTTATTCACAATGATAATACATGTGTTATTATGTTTTGCTAGCAAGTTTAGCTACAACTTCAAGTTTCCATAAATCTCGGTTAAAGAGACTTGCCAAATATTCTATATCAAGCTTTACTTTGAGCATGAGCTAGTTGATTCAAAGGAGCTTCCAAAATATTTTGTATTGTTTTGAAGGCTAGATTTTCTTCAATTATCTTATCATTTACTTTTGATTTCCTAAATGTTTTATGTTATTTTGAAGGTGAGAGTTACGTTAGATTATCTTATGGTTTTGAAAGCAAGTTCTCTTTCATCTTTGTTAATCAAGCATGCCTATAGGCCATCCATTGTATTTGATATGGAGTAAGCTAAATATCATGTAGGTATGCTTGATATGCAAAAGAAAATGTTGATCTAATGTTTCTTTCTCTCTTTTAAGCTAGCATCTGCTTGACTTGCTCGTCATGTATTCAACACTAGCTTCACTTTAATAAGTTGGTCCATCCTATGAAAGAAAAGGACTTGCCAAAAATTTTACGTTGTTAACATTCTAACATGCTTTCTTTCAATGTTTCTTTTCTATTTAGCTTTGATATGATAACTACAAGGCATAGGCCCTTTTTCGACAAAAATACTGACATTTTTTACACTCAATTTTTTTTTTGACGAGTGTAAAGGTCGTTATTTACGTCGCTGTAAGCGTCAAAAAAGAACGGTCACTATATAAGCATCGCTATATAGCGACGCTAATAAACATTGCTATATAGAGACACTAGTAAATAAGCTATATAGCAATACTGGTAAAAGTCGCTATATAGTGATGATTAACAGAAGCTTAAAAAAAACATTAGTGGGGCTAAATAGGGCGACAGCAAGCCCTGTTTTGCCCCACTAATGTTTTTTATTTAATAATTACTAAAAAAGTTTTTTATTATAAAATTTTCCTTGTTGAAAGGGTGGTACAAAATCTCTCAAATGAATCGATTGAGCGACTGAAGCATATACATGTTGAAGATATACAACATTGTTTGTTACAAAATTACCCTTTTGAAAAGGATGATACAAAATCGCTCAAACGAGCCGATATACAAAAGCATATACATGGTGAAGTATATACAAAGTACTACTACTACTACTACTACTGCTGCTGCTGCTGCTGCTGCTCATTCGAATCGTCATCCTCGTCCTCGTCCTCGTCTTGCTGGCCTAATCCTTGGCCCTTGTGAGTTGTGCTTGATCCCTAGCCCTTGTGAGTTGCACCTGATCCTTGGCCCTCGTGAGCTGTGCCTGATCCGTGGCCTTTGTCGAAGTCGTGTAAGCATTATCCCTCATCATCACCGCTCACCTCCGCTGATGGTTGAGCTTTGATTCTAAGAGTGAAACCATACTAACTAGAAATTAGATTGGAACTTAAAGAATAAAATTGTTTAAAAAGTGAGATTACAAGTAGGAGTAGACTTATACCATGCGAGCAACCACCTCAGCCCAATCAACCATCGCTGCCATTGCATCTTGCTCAATTTTGCGTTGAGAAATTTAAGCATTATGTGGTTGCAAATCCTTCATTATACTCACTAGCACTGGTCTTGCAAAGCAGGCTCTTCAATCACCAAATCCCATGGGCCAGTTGGCCAAATGGTTGGCAGTTCTACAAGAATATGATTTTTCTTTCAAAATTGTAAAAGGGGGATGTTCCACTTGAAGATTTCTTTGATTGATTTAGAGGAGTGCCTGGATGTAACCCTTGTAGTAGCCATAAAGTTGGGGATCCATGGTATGGTGGTATCTACAAGTTTCTAACTGCTTTCTCCTTTCCTTCAAAAAGTACTAACTATGAGAGAAAGAAGATCCGCAGAGATAGTAGACGCTACACACTCCTTGATGGGGTGTTGTACCGTCAAGGCATGGATGGGGTACTAAGACGGGCCATTGATGCAGATGAAGTGCCTAAGGTATTGAAGCATTATCATGATGGATTTTGTGGAGGCCACTATGCCGGTGACTATATAGCTAAGAAGATTTTACCTGCTGGATACTATTGGCCGACCTTGTTCAAGGATGTCACTTTGTATTGCAAAACCTATGAACCATGCCAATTCTTTGGTAGGAAGGATTTGCGTCTTGGGCAACATCACCCAGTGATGTCCATCCATCCGTTTCAGAAGTGGGGAATAGATTTTGTCGGGCCCTTGCCCATGATTTCCCGCAAAAAGAAGTATCTTTTGGTAGCCACTCAATATGTCACTCAGTGGGTTGAAGCTATCGCCCTCCCCAGTGCAAATGGTAAGGCAGTTTCAAATTTCATATTTGAACGTATCTGCACAAGGTTTGGGACACCCATGGAGATTGTCTCTGACCATGGGAGTCCATTCTTAAATGAAGCGAGAATGAAGCAATGGAGTTACTCATGGATCGAATGGGTATTGATCATCACACTTCTAGCATCTATTATTCGGCATCCATGGGTCAAGTAGAGCAGACCAATGGCCTCCATTGTTAAACCATGGGGAAAATGGCCACAGAGAACGGGAGTCAATGGGATCAGAAGAAGCCGTGTGGGCTTAAAACATCACTCATAAAACATCTATAGGTCACACTCCTTTTGAGTTGGTGAATGGTACTGAGGCCGTTTTACCACTAGAGATAGAGATTCCAGCTTTGAGATTGGCACAAGAACAGAGGATGATAGAAGATGAACATGTAGAGGCCAGATTGATACAACTTGAGAAGTTAGATGAAACCCGACACCTTGCACTACATCAAACATAGGTCTAAAAGAATCGACAAAAGGCCCGCTTGGATGCTAAGATTCGCAAGGGATGGGAAAGACACTTTGCTGAGGGGGATGTTGTGCTATGCTTTGATAACAAATTAGACCACCAATTGGATAAGAAGCTTCTGCCACTGTGGGCTGGTCCATACAAAGTCATCAAGGAACGTAGCAATGGGTCTGTACAAGTTCAAGAGCTGCATGAACCATATGGCAAGAAGGTGATCAACAAGTGTTACCTCAAGCCTTTCTTTGTGCATGATGGACCTAGGCATGGAAATGTTGTGCATTCCCTGCCTGGGGGGGAAACTGTTATGGATAAAATTGTCTAAGGAAAAAGGCATTATATGTGTGTGTGTTTGTATATGTGGCAATAGTATAATAAAATATGGTGTGCATAGGGCCCAGGGTTGAGGTGGTAGGGCATGACCATGCGCCACCCTTCCACGTAGGAGGACCCATAAGGTGTGTTGTACATAATCCATGATAGTAATATTATAAAATGTAAGGTGACATGGCTCCTCCATGTGCCACCCCTCCACCTAGGTTGCATTTAGTGACATATGGCTCAAAGTCCATGGGAGAAGTAATATAAAATAGGTGGAGATGGATATTATATTGAGTTATTCCCTCCATATGGGATAGGCCCATGTGGGGGAGGTATAGAAGGTCCAAGAGAGCAAGTTAAATAATGGGGAAAGTAGGATGAGGTGGTAAGATTCCTTGTGCCAACCCTCCACTTGTCCTCCTAGTGGTTTTAACATATTATAAAATTGGGAAGAGACCAAGGGAGTATCATAGACTTGAGATATGGGGCTTGATTTACGTGGAAAATTGAGGCAAAGGGTTGTTGCACACAATTGAGAGTGCGTAACCGCTTAGCCCACATGGGAGACTTTTCCACACACACCATGCATGTGGGAGGATACATTAATTGGGAGAGACCCCCTCTTTTGGCTATAAAAGGAGGGGGCTATTCCTTGATGAGGCACGCTCATTCTGGTGAAGCCACCTAGCTAGTACTTTGATATTTCCCTCTCATCCTTTCTTTCAAATAAAGTATGGTCCTCTTCCCTTGATGTCTCCATCTTTACATTCCTCCTCCTATCATGTAGTACATGCTTCTCTTCCCCCTCTCCCTTTCCCCTTGTGTCATAGTCTCCCTCTTCATTCCCTCCCCTTCTAATTCCTTTTCCCTTCCCATGATAACGGTTCGCCCTCATGATCTCCTTTCCCCTATGGCCCTCGAGCGTCTCCATGCTTAGCCTGTAGCGTCTGGTCTTGATTTTTTTTCCGGCTAATAGCGCTTCTAGAGTGAGGAGTAGCAGTGGGAGTAGGAGAGGGTAAGGGATCTGCGTGGTACTGGGTCTCGGGACCAAGTGGAGACCTGTAGGGATGTGTGTGCTGACTTGTCTACATCTCCTGAGTCAGCACAACATAAGCGACCCCTCCTATGCTACCTTTCATTATGATGGGCACGCACAAGTGATGACCCCTCAGTCGAAGGGGCTAGAGGGGACGGCTAGCCAGTAGGTCCAACCGTTGGTGTAGGCGAGGGAATTGCTGAGCTCCTCTGGGATAACAAAGAGAAGAATCTCGCTACCTCCTCATCGGTCATCTATGCCACAAACTCATCGCGACTCCCGACAAAGCCATGGGCTTCTAGCAAAGGAGTTTCCCGAGGGGTTGTCACAGTGCTACATCCAAGAGGAGTTAGGCTAGGGGTAGTCCTAGGGGTAGACCCCTGAGGTGTCATCTGAGGGGAATCAAACTCCTCTGGAGAATAGAGATCATGATGTCTCCTCCTATGAGGGTTTCTGTACTCATTGGACATGCGACGTGATCCCATGTCTAATGTAGACACAAACATGAAAACAAAAAACAAAAAACAAGAGCGGGTAAGAAGGGGAAAGCATATGAGGGAAAGCAAACAGAAGCAAAAGAGAAGGAGAGGGGAAAGGAAGAGAAAGAAAAGGAAAAAAGAGATTGAAAGAGGGGAAAAGAACCAAATATGCAAAGAGAAAAAAGAGAATAAAAATGCATAAAAGAATACATTGAGAAAGCATATGCTTATGCTTATGCATAAGCATATGACCATAGGCATAGGCATATGAAAAGGCATAGGCATATTAAAAGGCATACGCATAGGCATATGAGCATAGGTATAGGCATAGGCATATGCTTATGAAAAGAAGAGGAAAAGAGAGGGAAAAGAAGAGAATGAAAGGAGAAGGAGAAGGAGACATATGCTCATGCATAAGCATAAGCATAAGAGAAGGAAGAGGTAAAAAGAGCATAAACATAAGAAAAAAGAAAAGAAAGCATAAAGGAAGACAAATACATATGCTTATGAAAAGAGATTGAAAGAGGGGAAAGAGGGGGGAAAAGAGAGAGGACAAGAGGAAAAGAGGAGAAGGAGAAGGAGGAGACATATGCTCATGCATAAGCATAAGCATAAGAGAAGGAAGAGGGAAAAAGATCATAAGCATAAGAAAAAAGGAAAGAAAGCATATGCTTATGCTTATGCATGAGCATATGAGCATAAAAGAAAAAGAGAGAAAGCTTAAGCATAGGCAAATACATATGCTTATGAAAAGAGATTGAAAGAGGGGAAAGAGGGGGCAAAAGAGAGAGGAAAAGAGGAAAAGAGGAGAAGGAGAAGGAGAAGGAGAAGGAGACATATGCTCATGCATAAGAGAAGGAAGAGGGAAAAAGAGCATAAGCATAAGAGAAAAGGAAAGAAAGCATATGCTTATGCTAAGCATAAGCATAAGCAAATACATATGCTTATGAAAAGAGATTGAAAGACGGGAAAGAGGGAGGGAAAGAGAGAGGAAAAGAGATTGAAAGAGGGGAAAAAGAAGAGGGGAAAAGGGCATAAACATAAGAGAAGGAAGAGGGGAAAAGAGATTGAAAGATGGGAAAAATAAGAGAAGGAAAGGAGGGAAAAAGAGATTGAAAGAGAGGGAAAAAGAAGAGGGGAAAAGAGATTGAAAGAGGAGAAAAAGAAGAGGCAAAAAGAAGAGAAGGAAGAGGGGAAAAGAGGGAAAGAAGAGGGAATAAGGGAAGAGAAGGAAAGAGAGGGTTCCTACAGCCATCACTACAGCTAGCGCTTAAGGCGCTAGCTACAGGCCAATGCAAATAACAAAAATAACAAAAGGAAAAAAGAGAAAGCACTTTCTTACCTAGAATAGTCCCGCTCGGTGTTTTGTGGACTGGCCTTACAAAATAGAGGAAACATACCATTTTTGAAATAACTAGTTAGAGGAAAGAGGAGTTTAGAGAAGCAACTTCTCAAAGGGATTGGATTGAGGAGACAAGCATAAGCCTACAAACAAGGAGAGAGCATAAGCCTACAAACAAGGAGAAGAGGAGAAAGAGAAATACCAAAAATAAAAGAGGTGAGTCTTCTTTCTTTTACCAAATCACATTTGTTGTCCTTAACCTCTGAAAGTCAAGCATGAAAACTAGCACATAGCCTTAGCAATACAAGGAGAAATATGCTTCAACACTCAAAATGAAATCTCACAAAAAATGAACCTACATTGCTTAAAGAGACTCACCTTCTTGAAAAACTTTTTTTCACACAAGCAGAGAGGGAGAAGGGTGGAGAGGGAGCACAAGTGTTAGAAGAGGGGTTGGGTAGAGGTGAGGAGTGGAGAATAGAGAGGAGGAAAGCGAGGTCATTGAATATAAGGTGGGAGGAGAGATTTTTGCTTTTCTCGCAATAGAGATGTCAAACATAGCATCGCGCAGGGTTCGGGTTTAGGGTTCGGGTTTAAGCCCCTAGCATTGCTATATAGTGACACTGGTCAGTCGCTATATAGCGACATTTATATCCAAAAAACATCACTATATAGCGATGGAATAGGGCAAAGCATCGCTTTCAGGGCACTTATTGTTAAAAGTATAG
The DNA here is from genome assembly GCF_047967505.1 of Dipteris shenzhenensis. Taxonomy (NCBI): domain Eukaryota; kingdom Viridiplantae; phylum Streptophyta; class Polypodiopsida; order Gleicheniales; family Dipteridaceae; genus Dipteris; species Dipteris shenzhenensis. The sequence goes on from NC_141620.1 coordinate 27,013,431, forward strand.
TCTCTCAGGATGAGGGTATGGTGGACATTATGGATTCAATTTTTAGGGGCACTACATCACATGTACACGTGATGTCAGAGTCTGAGGTCAAAATGCGAGAGTTGCAATCAGCACAATTGTATGAGGTTTCTAGGATGTCTAAACTACAGGCTTGTCTCTCAATCTTGAATCTGCAAGCAACTCTGGGTGGTCGGATATAAGTGTCTCGGCCTTAATGAGGTACGGTTCCCGCATTAATTTGACTCATTATTTGGATATTGTTTGTTTTGAGAATCATCATTATTTGAAGCCTATGTATGTTTGAATTGTGACTCTCTTTTATCCTCTATTTTTGTCTCTTTTCTCCTCTCTTTTTCTCTCTTATCTCCTCTTTTCATCTCTTTTCCTCTCTTTTCTCCTCTCTTTTCTCCTCTCTTTCCTTCTCTTTTTTTCTCTTTTATCCCCACTTTTTCTCTTTTCACTCTCTCTTTTTCTCTCTTATCTCCTCTCTTTTTCTCTCTTAGTCTCCTCTCTTTTCTCCTTTTTCTCCTCTCTTTTCCTCTCTTTTTCTCTCTTTTTTCTTCTCTTTTTTCCCATGTGAAGCTTCAATAGCCTACCGTTGAGCAAACAAATACAGACCTGTGTCACTCTAGTTCAAAGAATGCAAGAGTCTGTAAATGTTTACTCAATGTCCAATTGTAGGATTCTAAGCTTGCTCAATGTATTACAAGTATTCTAAGCTATAGGATTAGTGACATGACTTCTTTGTTGCTTTGAGAATCATCATTATTCGAAGCCTATGTATGTTTGAATTATAATAGGTTGCTCTAGAAGATGTTTCCTGCACCAAATACCATGCCCGCATCAAGAGATGAAGCAAAGAAGATGCTAACAAGAGTGGGTATGGATTATGATACCATCCATGCTTGCTATAATGACTGTATTCTCTTTCGTCGTGAGCATGGAGATTTGGCTAGTTCTCCGAAGTGTGGGGAACAACGATATAGAGATGACTTGCAAAGTGAGCAAATACCAGTAAAGTTCTTGAGACACTTTCCCATCATTGCAACAATATAGCACATGTTCCGATGCAAATCCATAGTGGAGTTGATGACATCGCATGCATCTCATCGGTCCACTTATGACACATTGTGTTTTTTGCAGATTGTGTAGCTTGGAAGCACATAGACAATCAGTGGCCGGACTTTGCGAGGGAGCCATGCAACTTACATCTTGGGCTTGCCATGGATGGCATGAATCCTTTTGGGTTATGCTAGACATCTTGGTTGACATGGCCCATAGCCTTGGTGAATTACAATATCCCACCATGGCTAACAATAAAGAAGGGACTCCTCATGCTTGCACTACTTGTGCCAGGGAAGTACAAGGCCAAAAAATATGGACATATACATGGCACCTTTAATAGAGGAGTTACAGATCTTATGGAGAGGAGTGCGAGTCTTTGATATTTCCAGAGCTCCTAGACATACCAATGATATTTTGGTCACGGGTATCTTGATGTGGACCATGCATGACTACCCAGGAGATGGAGAGTGCGCAGGTACGTGGTCTTGTCTTTACATGTATAATATAGGATTATGCTTTTATGACTCTCTTTTGCATGCATGTCTTATACTAAAACATTCATGCATGCGTGCGGGACTTATTACAAGTGGGTACCATGCTTGTCCTCTTTGTGAACCGGGCTTGAAATCGCTTGCACAATACTCCAAACATATGAGGAAAAATGTTTATGAAGGTCATGCTCGATACCTTCCGTTGGACCATCTTGTGCATGGAGGTTAGCTTGATCCACCACCACCATATTTGAAGGCAAGTGGTTGGATTTAGGCTTGGAGGGCGAATGGAGAAGAACCTCCTCATGGTATGAAGAGGCTATCGATCTTTCACGAGCTTCCTTATTGGGGTCAGTTACAAATCAATCATCTCTTGGATCCCATGCATATCTTCAAGAATGTGGGGGCTCCTATTTGGGCACACTTGGTTGGCTCCAAAGACTCGAGAGGAGTGTGAGAAGACTTGCATCCTATGAATAGGATGTCTCTTTTGTGGCTCCAAGTGCGTGCCTCAGGAAAAGTTATCCTCCCAAAAGCAACATGGATCCTCTCTATGAAGAAGGAGGCAGCAATCAGGGTAGACATTGCCTCTTTTCAAACACCCACAGGGTACATGCGTTTCTTGACAGGAGCATTTTCAAAGGACAATAAGCTTAGTGGGCTCAAGTCACATGATTGGCACAAGGTCTTAAAGGTATTCTAAGCTGTAGGATTAGTGTACTGATAATCGTGATGCGTTAGTGTAATTATGATTATGTTATATTGTTGACATGACTTCTTTGTTGCTTTAATAGTTCATCCTCCCAATTACAATAAAAGGGTGCTTACAAGAAAATGTTAGAAATGCTATATTCAAGATCAGTGGTATTGTGAGGTATACTTACTATCAAATCGCATTGATTGCATTTTCTTCAATTTAAGCTGAATAATCTGTAGACTGATTATGAATATATCTTACATGGGCATGTGAAATAGGTGGATATCTCAAAAAGAGATCTCCATATCAAGCATCGAGAAGGCTAGGGTGGAATCCATCGAAGCCATATGCTTGCTTGAGAAGCACTTTCCCTCGAGCATTATGACAACTCAAGTGCACTTGCTTGTGCATATAGTTGATGAGGTGGCCATTGCAGGTACCGTTCATAGTCGGTGGATGCTTTTTCTCAAGTGGTTTATGAAAACTTTGAAGAGATTTTTAAGACAAAGAATAAGTTTTGTATACTCAATAGCAAGGAGATGTAGAAGTGGATTGAGAGATATGAAGCGGCCAAAGAAGAAAGAATAAATGCAAGGACGAGATTCAGAGTAATGTATAGACGATCGCAACCATATCACGTATGATTGTGGAGTCATGGCTAACTTCACACAAGATAGCCGAGCAAGTGCTTCAGATACTAATCTTCTCTCCACACAGTTAGATTATTATGGAACCATATGCAAAATCTATGATTTAGTATTTTCATTCTTGATGTAAAATGGTTTAGAACTATTTACAATGGTCCCCATGCGACAGTGAGAAAAGACAGTAGTGGTTTCTTTGCAATAGTCTCCACTAAACTTTGGACCGATGAAAATGATACTTTTGTTCTTCCCAAGCACTGTGAGCAAGTGCATACTAATGATTTAATTAATCGAAGCTTTTGTTTTTAAAGATCCATTAATACATGTACTTAAGCATAATTTCATATATATAATTGATGGCATTTGGCACCCATCTTCAATATAGGTGGTTTTTCATCCAGATCATTCTGATCCAAGATGGTGGTACGTGATCCAAGTTGCACCATGAAGTAAGAAGATTTTTAAAGATAGAGATGTGGATATGGAGATGACACTACCAATGCCAAATCGAATTGATCCAGATGGATCTAGCGAAGAAGATGAAGATCGCAATATGAGCCAAGAGAAAGATGCGCATAATGACATCATATGGGAGGAAGATGGAGATCACCATATTGAGGAAGAAGATGATCATCATCAAGAATCACCACACTTTATTGAAGAAGATGATCAAGTCTTAGGTGAACGTATGATGCTAGAGTACAATGATGATATAGGAGATAGAGTTAGAGATAGACTTATTTGGAACGTTAGACTTGGCTCAGGATGAAGTGTAAATGCTCTTCATTGATTTTTTTCATCTCAAACTTGGACATGAATATATGAGCTTCAAAGGCTTAATGTACATGCTCTTGTACTTTTATTCTCTCAAAGGATCAAACATATATGAAAATGAAAAAAAAATTGTCATTGGGAAAAACTCTTTTAATGTGGATATGGGAAAAAAAACTCTGTGTAAAATGTTGCTATAGGAAATTGTCTCAGTGTCACTATATAACGACCATTACCAATCTGATAAGTGTTACTATATAGTGACGTTTGCCTAAAGTTGCTATATAAGGGCCCTTAATGAAGCGTGCTTCCAATACCGATGATTAGCACCCCACACACGCCAAACATCGGTACTTAAGCATCGGAATAGGATCTGTGTGTAGTAGTGTATTACTTCTTGGATACGTTACTTCTAATATGCAAAGGTGCTTCTCACATGTCTTCTTGTCGTTTTCAAGGCACTGGTTTATTTCCAAGGTGAGCTCATATGTTCTCTTTCATTACACTCAGTTGTTTCTCCGAGTACATGCAAGTTTGCACAGATGCCTAGATACAATCCAACAGATTAAATGCACATTTGTTGATACCTATAGGATGAGTATATCTACTTTGTTTTTCATAGTCATCTATATTTACGAGTGCACGCAAGGTCTTGCTAGACCAATGATTTCTTCCTGCTTTGTCGATTAACTTATTGATGACTTATGGTAGGTATTTACTTATTGGTTCAAGCAAGGCATACTTTTATTTCACCCTTTATGTGGTGAGGTATACTTACATGTCTTTCATGATGAACACTTATGGTTGACTTAATGAGTACTGGTTTGGCCATGCCATCTATAGATTACTTATTGCATACTCATTTGAATGTGGCAAGGTTCAATGTCTTTCACATGACAATATTTATGAACACATATGGCTAATTTCTTAAGTACTTATTTGGACATGGCATATGGATAACTACTTGAGTACTTGTCTAGATGTGGTACATGCATTATTACAGACTCCTTGTTTGGATGTGACACATATTTACTCGTCTGGACGTGGTACATGGATTATTACTAAGTCCTCGTTTGGATGTGACACATATTTATCTGGCTTTCTCAATGGACACATATGGATTACTTATTGAGTACTCATTTTGACATGGTCATATTGCGTACTCATTTGCACGTGGCAAGGTTCAACGTCTTTCAGATGAACACATATGGATTACTTCATGAGTACTCATTTGGACATGGCACATATGGATTATTTATTAAGTACTCGTTTGGACATGGCACATATGCATTACTATTGAGTACTTGTTTGGACGTGATCATCGTTCCCGGATGCCCATTTTCTTGGTTACTTCTGGATGTTCTTTGTAATCTTGGATGCTGGTCTTCTTGGTTGTTTGGTACTTTTGGATGCAAAGAAGTTGTTATTTTATTCCCACTATGATTATGTAAGCTATGTCTAATCCACACAAGCTTGCCTCTTGTCATACGTGCGTGGCTTATTCTCATTGTATTTTTGGTTGCTCGATACTTCTGGCTACCCAGTTGTTCGGTACTTCTGGGATGCTCAATTGTTCATATTTCCAATTGTTCAGTACTTCTGGTGGCCTAGTTGTTCGGTACTTCTGGGATGCTCAATTGTTCGGTACTTTCGGATGTCTGGATGCTCATTGTGTTTCTAGATTATTGGTTCTTGATTTGCAGGATCATTATGGGCTTGTATTTTCGATTGTTCAGTACTTCTACCTGTCCAATTGTTTAGTACTTCTGGGATGCTTGATTGTTTGGTGCTTTCGGATGTCCGGATGCTCTTGTGTTTCTTAATTATTGGTTCTTGATTTGCAGGATCATTGTGGGCCTTTCTGTTGTGTTGCTATGGCTTTCTTACACTATGTAAGTGACACTTCAGCCCTGGCTTTATGGGACATATCAAATCTGATACTTCACGATGCTCGAATGCTCGTTGTGTTTTTGGATTATTGGTTCTTGATTTGCAGGAACTTTATGGGCCTTCCTATTATGTTGCTATGACTTTCTTACACTACCCAAGAGACATTTTAGCCCTGGCTTTGTGGACATCTCAAATCATCCCTCCATACTCATCTTTGGAGTGATCAAAGCGATTTTCTCATACATTCATCCTTGGTATAATAAAAATGGACACTTGAATATTTGTTGTGTTCATATACACTGCATGAAATCGATCATTTTATGTGGATGATCTTTGCAAAACATGAAGGCATGATTATAAAGGTTTGAGGAGGTTTGACCATATTGAACTTGGAGACAATAAGCTCTACTATTCAGATGAAGAGCTCAAACATCGAACTTGAAGATCTCAAGCCCCCTGATTATGCATCATCACTATGTCAAACAAGTTGAGATTTCCAGGAAGGCCGAACGTGATGGAGAGACAATAAACGAGTACGAGCGAGAGTTATCATCTGGATGTATGATGCATGTAAGTTTCTTACCTCTTGCTATAATTAAGTAATTATTTGTGGCAATATACGCTATAAAATAGATGCATCTTCATTGTTTTAATAATGCTCTTTTACAGTACAAAAAGTACAGTGTATTATGGTCATATGGATGACATTTTCGCGTGGAACACATCGATTTAAAGAGAGTCACATATGATTGTGGAGTCATGGCTAACTTCACACAAGATAGCCGAGCAAGTGCTTCGGATACCAATCTTCTCTCCTCACAGTTGGATTATTATGGAACCATACGCGAAATCTATGAAGTTGATTTCAGACGATTTAGTATTTTCATTATTGATGTAAAATGGTTTAGAACTATTTACAATGGTCCCCATACGACAGTGAGAAAAGATAGTAGCGGTTTCTTTGCAATAGACTCCACCAAACATTAGACCGATGAAGGTGATACTTTTGTTCTTCCCGAGCACTATGAGCAGGTGCATACTAATGATTTAATTAATTGAAGCTTTCGTTTTTAAAGATCCATTGATACATGTACTTGAGCATAATTTCATATATATAATTGATGACATTTGGCACCCATCTTCAATATAGGTGGTTTTTCATCCATATCATTCTAATCCAAGATGGTGATACGTGATCCAAGTTGCACCATGAAGTAAGAAAATTTTTGAAGATAGAGACGTGGATATGGAGATGCCACTACCAATGCTGGATCCAATTGATCCTGATGAATCTAGCGAAGAAGATGAATATCACAATATGAGCCAAGAGGAAGATGTACATAATGACATCGCATGGGAGGAAGATGGAGATCACGATATTGAGGAAGAAGACAACGATCATCAAGAATCACCACACTTTATTGAAGAAGATGATCAAGTACTTTTAGGTGAACGTACGATGCTAGAGTACGATGATGATATAGGAGATAAACTCGGTATAGAGTTGGAGATAGACTTGTTTGGCGCTTTAGACTTGGCTCAAGATGAAGCAGTTGATGTAAATGCTCTTAATTGATTTTTTTCATCTCAAACTTGGACATGAATATATGAGCTTCAAAGGCTTGATGTACATGCTCTAATATTTTTATTCTCTATGAGATCAAACATGTATGAAAATTTTAAAAAATGTCATTGGAATAAAAAAACATGGTCCTAGGTGTGTTATCAGATCAAGTACTTATCTAACTAACACGCCACTTTTCATGCCACTCAATAACACCTAGGTTGAGGTGGGTGCAAAGTATTGTGCCCATCGGATGTACTTTGCATGGTATATCACGTATTAAACTCCGTTTGTGCCTCAATCTCATGCACAACCATAAAAAAACACGCTTTTAGGTGTGTTATCCAACCAACTTCTTATCAGATGGGTGTACCACTTTGCATGCAATGCAATACCACAATTGTTGAGACTCATGCAAAGTATTGTGCCCATAGGATATGCTTTGCATTGTCGAACAAGCATTAAACACTGTTTTGGCCTTAGTGTCATGCACAACCGTCAAAAAATGCGGTCCTAGATGTGTTATTCGACTATGTACTTATGGGATGGGCACGCCACTTTGCATGTAAGTCAATAATACCTAGGTTGAGATGTGTGAAAAGTATTGTGATGATCGGATATGCGTTGCATTGTCGATTAAGCATAAAACAACGTTTTTGCCTGAGTGTCATGGACAACAACCAATAAAAAACATGGTCCTAGGTGTGATATTCTAAAAAGTACTTGTCAGATGGGGGAGCCACTTTTCAAGAAAGTCAATTTCAACTAGGTTGATGTGTGTGCATAGTATTGTGTCTATCGATTATGCTTTGCATGGGGGATCACACATTATACACTGTTTTTCCCCTAGTGTTATGCACATCCGTCAAAGAACATGCTCTTAGGTGTATTACCATACCAAGTACTTATTGAATGGGCATTCCACTTTGCATGGAACACCATACCACCACTTTTGAGGCACGTGCAAAGTATTGTGCCCATCGGATATGCTTTACATGGTAGATTGAGTATTGAATACCATTTTTGCCTCGGTGTCATGTAGAACCGTCAAAAAACACGATCCTAGGTGTATTTTTCAAACAAGTACGTATCGGATGGGGATGCCACTTTGCACACAAGTCAATACTACCTAGGTTGAGGAATGTGCAAAGTCTTGTGTCCATTGGATATGCTTTGCATAGTCGATCACACATTATACACCATTTTGTTCCTAGTATTATGCACAAACAAGTGCTTGTATTATGCCCTTATACTATCCACATGCAATTTGCGCTGTATCATCCAGCATTACACTTTATCATTCAAAATGTCATATGGCCATCTTTGTGTATATATTTTCACATAGATATATAGTGGCTCTGGTTTTTTCCCTTGTACTCCCCAAGGGTTTTTTCATCCGTAGCTAGAGAGCCTAGTTTGAGTGGGGGTATTAGAGCTATATATATCTTGCCCTAACTCAGCCTAGTCCTCAACTATATATGTGTGTATGATCTATGAATAGAATCACTTTGTTGGGAGCAACTCTTGTGTCGGTCTCTCTCCTCTTTCTCTTCCTCTCAACACAACTCTTGTGTCTATCTCTATCCTCTTTCTCTTCCTCTCAATAATAATTTCATACTAGGTATGGGCATTATCAGTTCAAAGTATTGGCATTTAGTTTAACTAATGCTCCAATAACTTTTATGATACTTATGAACAGTTTGCCAAACTAGGATCATCCACAAAGTGATTGTCAAATTGAAAGGGTCAATCAGGTCATTGTGGATATGCTTTGAGCATATATACATAAGCAAAAAACAAATTGGGAATAATATTTGTCCATATTAGAATTTTCATATAACGGTGCAAAACATTCAACTATAGGTTTTAGTCCATTCATGAGGTATTGATTTGGACATAAAGCCCCAATTGTAGTGGGACTCAAAAAAGAGAAGGTTCAAGAGACTAAAGACTTTCTTAAGGATATGATTTGAATGCTTAAATTAGCTAAAGATACCATTATAAGGGCTCAAGATAGAGCAAGAATTTATGCAAACCCCCACCATAGATGGTGGGAGTTCTAAGAAATTATTGGTCTCATGTTTAAGATTAGAATGTGTACTATAACTTGAAGATAAAGTTTGTCGAATTCCATTGGGCAATGCATAAGTTATGGGTCAGGCAAGATACCTATATACAAAAAATGTCCTAGACTACCCAAAATGGTTATACCCAAGCAAACAATTGACCCGGACACTTCATGGAATGTGACACAAATAACTAGGCACCAAATGGTGGCCACATCATGGCACACATGGGTGCTAGAGTAAATGCCCTTAGGTTGGGTTCACACAATTCGGAGGCATAGGCTAGGTGTTGAGGCTATCCAATGAGAGGACGATGAGTGGAATGGGATGTTCACACCATCCGACAACACTCTTCATCTCGGGTTGAGCTGGACAGACAACTAACAGTCAAGTTTAGCTTTCCTATCCAACTTGGCAACTGCCGAGCAAAGGAGAAAGATGACTCCCCCAAAACATTGTGCAGTGCAGCGACATTGGATGGTCGATTCATGTGCAGAGCTTCTTCGTCTCCCTATGTGAGGAGTATGTGAGTGGACTCTTTTGAGCGGTTGGTGTGAACCTAGCCTTAGTATTATTAGGGTGAACCTCGTGCTTTGTCCCGAGTATAACAACGATACCCAAGAAGAGTATAACATTGATACCCTTAAGGAGGATTGTGGAATTCTCAACCATCCATTGTGCTGTGCGACACAAATGTAATTCGAATTTTCGAAGCATCGACGCACTTTTCTACACCCCAATTTGTCGTCTTCAGTTGTCGTCGTTCGCATCAGAGATCCAGTCCCAGGATGCCCGCCCTGTCGTATCTTGAGGCTCAAGATGCGTATGCAAGCTGCTATTCAGTCTCAGAGACGCAGAGCGCGAAGGGCGAGGCGAGCGATCCGTAGAATCGTAGAGTTACGCAGAATTGAGCTTGAGTTGGCGATCGGAAAGAGACCAAATTGAGTCTCAGAGACGCAGAGCGCGAAGCGAGCGATCAGCAGAATACCATAGTTGAGGAGGATGGAGTTGAATTGGCGTGACCAAAGTGAGTTTCAGGAGTTGAGGAGGATTTAGCATGAGATCACGATGGAAAGGAGACCAAAGTGAGCTGTAGGGAGGAGAATTGAGTTTGACCTTGAGTCGGCCATTGGTGAGCTGCAGTGAGGACAATCGAGTTTAAGATGGCGATAGGGAAAATATAAGAGTAGGCTGCGTCAGTTGGAAGTGGATCAGATTGAAGGCCATGGGATCACTGGCGCAGAACGTTGACACACACAAGGCAATTGAGCTGCTCCGATTCGACAGTGTCAATGCCAGTGCCGGCTGCACCTTGTCGCGCCGGAAAACTCCCCGAGCAGGCCCTGGCCAAGTGTTGATCCGCGTGCTTTGCTGCCCTATTCATCCCGCAGACATCCTGGCCGTTCGAGGCTTATATCCGCTGTACCAACCCCGGCAATTTCCAGTTGTCCCTGGTTTCGAGGGCATGGGACGGATTCACGAGGTGATTTTCTGTTCCCACAAATGCACACGTTTGTGTAAAAATATGCTTTTGGGATGATTTACCTTGACGCTGAGATCAATCAATCCGTCGGATAAGGTTGGGAACGATGTCCAACACCTCAAAGTGAACCAGCGCGTTGCATTCATCGCTGGTGATGAAACCGGAGAAGGAAGCTGGCAAGAATACGTTCTGCTGGACGCTTCAAAGGGCGTGTTCCCCTTACCAGATGCGATCAACAACGAGACGGGTGCTCAGCTGTTCATCAATCCCGTCACAGGTATTCGGCCAGCTGTCCAGTATTGTTTTGCGTGCTCCAATTTATATGGCGCAGAGGCAGCGAACATGTGTTGATCAAGTTCAAATCGCCTGTTCTGCGCCAGTTTACGGTCTTTTCGACTCGCTACAAGCGGCCAAAGGGGACTACGTACTTCAGTCTGGGGCGGGGTCCGTCGTTGGGCGAATGTTTATCCAGCTTTGCCGTCTCAAAGGTGTAAAGGTGTGTGTCGGTTTCTTCTCTTACGCAACTATTCACACAAAGTGCACAGCCTCTCCTTCAAAAGCAGAATCATTCTCTAGTTATGCCGAGAAAAATTCAGAAGGTTGTTGCAAAAGCTATGCCAAAGAAGTGAAGAGGGAGTAGGTCAAAAGCCTTCTCTAATAGCCAAAGCCACTATGCCAAGCAAACTCACATGCGCACACACACACTTCTTTTTTAGCAGTCGCTCTACTAGCAAACACTTTTCATAAAAAGTGTCTTCCCAATCAATTTTCGGCACTCGTCCTCTCATTAACTCTCTCTCTCTCATGTGACTCGCTCTGTGGCCCCATATGAACTATCCATTTGGCATTATATTACAAAATAATGTCCCAAATGTAACACACACATTATACAAACTATTTGCTATGGTTGATGCAAGTCATTCCTCAAATCATCAAAGTGATTGACTAAATGCCTCCGTTTGACTCTATGGCCGTTGTCAGACCATAAACCTTGTCAGGAGGAATGAGCAAAAGGAAGAGCTAAAGGCTTTAGGGGCTGACTTAGTGATCAACTTCATGGAGGAAAATGTCTTCGAGGTCGTGAAGGAAGCCACTGCTGGAAAGATGGCTTGCGGAGCTATTGAGTGCATTGGAGGTGACTTGACCAAGGTAATTTCCTTGAATCAAAATTCTTTCGTCTATGTTGATTAATAGAGATACACATTAGTACATTGTTAAACTAGCAAGTATATATACCAAGGTAACAACATTCTATCATTGATGGGAAATTCGATAGAGATAGGACTTTTTGGCAAATTCAACTTGGTCCTATCACAAACCAATGCGACTATGAGAACACTCTTTTCATCCTTGATCCCATGTGCATTGTGAGCAGCAACATTTGGTGTTGTGGCATAAAGATTAAAAGGGAAGGAGGCACCTAAGCTAGCCTCTAAAGATTGCCATGCATATTTTGCCCAAGCTCTACTATGATGCTAAGCTTGGCGATCTTAGTGTTCCTCACATTGCATATGTCTCCATGCCCATCTTGGGACGGGATGGTGGATGCCTTGATGGAACTTGAACAAAGGCTATGGATACCACTAAGTTGCTCGTAGTTGAGAACCATTGGGAAGGTAGGGCCTGAGGTTTCTTGTTGTAGGCAACATGCTCAAGATAGGTGTTTTTTGGATCTAGATGCTGCACCAATTCAATAAGGATGGAGGTGCGATTAGGTAGAGTGTTGAAAAAAACTCTAGATCAGAGAGGGTTGATAAGCAGTTGGACCATCTTGCAAGCAATGCAAGAGATTGCATTAGCATTGAGCGATCTCATTGTTTTTACCTATTCAATAAGCAATCATGAAGTTGGAATCGTGGAGTAACATCTGCCCTACCGATCCCCCTTGCAAATGCGAAAATTAAAAGATCATCCATAAAACTCCAATGGTCAATTGTTGAATAGTTAGCTTGTTTTTTGAAAAGAGGTTTGTTAATATAAGCAAATGGTTGCATATAATTAGATCCATTTTGTTGTGGGAGGACAATACATAATCCTTTGTATGAAGCACTTGTATATATCATGAAATATTTTTCAAGGTCAGGATGCCTCCATTGCATCTTAAATGATATTTATCGAGTTGTGTTGAATGATGACCAATGCATGTTGATCAATTAAAAAGGAGCGTTTGATTACAATAACCTATGCAAACTAGGTACTATTTGTTAAGTATGGGAATTGGGTAATAAGAAAAGTGCCTGAATATTTTGAGCATTTGGTGAAAAATTAGAACAATAAGTCCCATTAGATTTTTCTTTGTATTCAATCACAAATTGTACTTGTAGAAAGAATGATGAGCTTGATGGAGTCCCCAAGTGTTGTTCAATTCTAGTAGTATCTAAAAAATATGTTTCTTGACTGCTAAGGTAAACTAGATGCACAACAAGGATATATCCATGAATCGTGAATATATCCATGAAAAAAACATTGTCGTCACTTGCATCCACCAATTAAAGGGCATAGCCACACCAAGGCAGCATCTTCCCATTTCTAGGCGTATATATGTTTTGCAATATTTACTTGTTTCTAGAAGCTCAATAGAAGAGAGGGAAATCAAGGTATCTAGTTTGGTCTAGCGCTATTCCTATCAAGGCACCCTCTTCCAAATAGTTCAAGTAAAAAAGCATCCTTACATTTTTCTTTTAGCTAGGTGTAGCTCAAAGGATTTAGTCAATCAGCATCTAGCTACAATGATCAGCTTACGTTTTGAGCATATTGAGCAACTACTTGCACTTGGAAGTGCATTTGTTCTTGCTCAACATTGATTTTACATTCGTATATTGGTATCCCAATATGTTGAACTGCACCTTGGCGGAATGGCTAGGAAGAAAATGTTGATTTTCACCATTTTGGGACCATTAGATGTAATAGGAGGAGCAATATTGTCATGAGTTTTTCATAGAGCATTAGTGAATTTTAAAGGGTGACTATTACTATTAGAGATGCCTATCAAGCCAAGTATATTAAATTATAAAAAGGAAAACTTGGGGCAGATTCAAGAGGTATTTTAGTTAAGATAGAGATTGCATGGTCATGTATGATGATGGCCATCTAGGACAACTAGAGTAGGCCAAGCATAATTTTAGGTAGCTGAACAATTTGCATCAATTTCCTACAACATTGTTGTATTAGCCAACAACAAAATATATCCAAAGGAAATATTGGTCTTTTTAGTCAATGCTATAAACATTGATTAGCCTATTTAATAGAATACTTTGACCACATTCACTTGCCCAAGAGAGTTCAGCTTATTAAAGAAGCCATGCCTTTCCCCTTCATTATCCATCAGCTTCCACCAGTGGTATAGCCTTCAATCACAATTCAATCTTTTTTAGATAGTTACATCTCCAGTCAAAACTTGCACTCTCCCAATCTAGTAGCCAACAAACTACCACTTCTTCTTTGAAGATAGCCTCCCAATTGTATTTAGCCTCCTCAATCATGATTAGCCACATGTGTCTTCATGTAGCTAGTGATTTGCAAGGCCATAAATAATAAAAATAGTAGCTAGCATGTACACATGCCTGCACATGTGCACACATGCACTTGCATACACACTGATGCATGCATGCACACACACCTTCAATGCGAGTAGTAGGCGAAGCCTATCTAGTATACGCAATCAATGTAGTATGTCCTATGGATGCATGGGGAAGGATTTTCTCTTATGTATGTTAGTTTCATGTTTCCACCCATACTCAATTATCTTGGGTGGAATATGAGAGAAGATATTATCTTGCACGTTTGTTACACATGGCATGCACCCTTCACCTTAGTATGTCCCCCTAGTCAACAAAAACATGAAATTTCTATTAAAATTCCAATTAATAGATGTGAATGGGGGAGGTTTACAAAGGGAAAAAGAGTTCCCAACTGATTCCAAGTGAGGGAGGTACAGAGCGGAAGATATTTCCTATTAATCTAAGGTTAGTTTCTCTTAGTAAGCTATACACTACCCCCTCTTGACCCCATCCTTCAATCCCCTCTCCCTCTATCATGCATGGCAGCACAACCCATCCCCCTCTTTTTGTGTGTATCTATCTTAATGGTCTATGCACCCATGTGTGTGTGTGTGTGTGTGTGTGTGAGAGAGAGAGAGAGAGAGAGAGAGAGAGAGAGAGAGAGGGAGGGAGGGAAGGAGGGAGGGAGGGAGGAAGGGAGGGAGAGAGAGAGAGAGAGAGAGAGAGAGAGAGAGAGGGGGAGGGAGGGAGAGAGGGAGGGAGGGAAGGAGGGAGGGAGGGAGGAAGGGAGGGAGGGAGAGAGAGAGAGAGAGAGAGAGAGAGAGAGAGAGAGAGAGAGAGAGAGAAGGAGGGAGGGACGAAGGGACAGAGGGAGGGGGAGAGAGAGAGAGAGAGAGAGAGAGAGAGAGAGAGAGAGAGAGAGAGAGAGGGAGGGAGAGAGAGAGAGCAGGGGGGAGAGGGAGGGGGGAGAGATAGGGGGAGAGACAAGGGGGAGAGGGAGAGAGGGGGAGAGACACGGGGGAGAGGGAGAGAGGGGGAGAGACAGGGGGGGAATAGAGGGAGAGAGGGGGAGAGACAGGGGAGAGAGAGAGAGAGAGAGAGAGAGAGAGAGAGAGAGAGAGATTTCATTGAGTATGTTGTTAGGATAGGGTTTATTGTGTGGGTGAAATAAGTGTGTGCATGTCATATTCTTGTTGATGGAACCCTTTTGAACATTAGGTGCCAAAGACTTGCTACCTATATTGAGGGGGTCTTTCTACTGTAGTATCTGAATCAAAAGTCAATTGGAACCTTGTTTTTGAGCGTAGATGTGCAGCCAAATCTCAAGGATTTAGTCCATATTTCATGCCAAGACATTTGCAACAATATCACATCTTTAGGTAAACTTTGGGTTAAAGAAGCGAGATGAGTTTACAGCTTGAAGAATTTGTTCTAGAATTATGGTTATTTCTCTTTGACATTCATGTATTGTGTGTCTTGTCAACTTTTTGAAACATCACTTACTATGAAAAGGATGGGGCCTTCATATTGATAAATTTTAATTCAGCCACTGTGAGCATGGCTAACCCATTTAATGCCCATGTGTTGTGCCTATATAGGACCTTAAAGAGAGAGTAAGCCATGCTCTTGGCATCCCAATCCACTAGTTTGGGTTTCTAATACCTATAGTATGAGTATAGTATGTTGTTACTAGATTATCAATTTCCAAGGTGGGCTGTTTGGAGATAAACCCTGACATAGGGTTACAAAAATCTAGTGATGTGAAATAATTTTGCTTTAGTCCTTTTAAAGGAATAAATAAACATATGAAGCATATGGTGACATGTTAACATTTGAGTGTTTTCTTACTTGAGACTTGAAAAGGAATCTAAATTTTTATTTAATATATTATAAGATCATTATTTACTTGGGCTTCTCTTGAATTATTGATAAATGTGATTTTTATTGATTACATACCTTAATCATATTGTTTGAATTGATTGAATTTGATGAATGCAGCAAATCACATCATGCATAAAAGATTCTGGGATGGTTCTTATTTATGGCAAGATGGCATCTGGAACAACCCATCTAGATATTGATGATATTCTCTTTAGAGACGTGAGAGTGCATGGGTGGTACCTTGGGTTGTGGATCAAAGCAAAGGGTGCTGAGATTGCTCAGATTCTAATAGATATAATTGGTCTTCTTGGTTCTAAGATTCTTGATCCACTTGTTGGTGAGAAAGTGTCCTTGGAAAGGTATGAAGAGGCTTTCCAAAGGAGTCAGGTAATCATTCTCACTAATCTCTCCATTCTTGAGTTCTTTGTTTGTATATGTAGATTGAAAGTTATCAATCACAATCTTCCCCCTATCCCAAACAACACCATACTCACTCATGTTCCTACAAATGCATGCACACACATACATGGTTAGTCCCTTTCATTTTCAATGCTTTTATGTCCATTGTAGCCTTCTTGCAAGAAAAGTATGACTATGATACTACAAAGATCGTTAAAAAAATGCTTGAGAATTCTAGGGTCTAAATGTATAAATTAGGGTCATCATATCTCTTGAAGATAAAAACCCATGCTTGAAAGTTTATATCGCTATATGGAGAAGGATGATATATATATTTCAACAACTACCACCCTAAATCTTTTCACACATACTCATGTGTGTAATATGTACACTAAGGAAGGATTCGAAGGGAGATTAATCTATTCTTCAAAGATGTTATATGCATGTTTATGAATATATACAAAGTACGATTGAAATGATTAAATTTTTTATGATACTTTGAATCTATTAACTCTAATATGGCCTTCAAACGTCAACCATGCAATTGAAAGCGCACACACACATGCACACATGCACACACACACACATACACAGACGCACACACACACACACATATGGAAATAAAATTTCTCATACCTCTTAGTGTCTAATGGAATGTTGATTCTTTCATACCTCTCACTTCTCTACTAATAACTTTGTGAAATAGTTATAATTTCTTGAAATTCAAT
The DNA here is from genome assembly GCF_047967505.1 of Dipteris shenzhenensis. Lineage (NCBI taxonomy): Eukaryota > Viridiplantae > Streptophyta > Polypodiopsida > Gleicheniales > Dipteridaceae > Dipteris > Dipteris shenzhenensis. Next base: position 27,030,610 of record NC_141620.1, read on the forward strand.
GTGACCATGCATAAAACAAGGAAATCATGGATATGAAACTTTTAATGTGGAAAACTAGATGGTTTGATCAAATTTGCTAGTGGTATAAACTATAAATTTAATTCTTTCTAATAGACATGCATGCTAATGGGAATCTATGTGAATTTGCACATATGCACACATGTAGAACATGTACAAGACTGTGTACATGCGTGCATATGCACACGTTCCCCTGATAAGACTATGGACATGAACATGTGCATGCATAAGTGCATGATCGATGTCCACATATGGATGCATTTCTTCATCTTTCCTATGTATATCTATGTATATGGACCTATATATTCATAAATAAACAAGAGAATAAATATATAGGATTTTCATATTAAAGTACATTTGTAGATGGCAAGCTATTACTTACACATCTTCATGTTGACATAGAGAGAGAGAGAGAGAGAGAGAGAGAGAGAGAGAGAGAGAGAGAGAGAATAATGTGGTAGTCGAGACCCCTACTAAAATAAAGGTCCATGTAATATAAGCACAATAATGAAAACCTTCTAACCCTTATTAACTTAGCATTAGAGCATTGGAACTCAAGAGGTCCTCATAAGGATTTCGTTAGAGATTAAATGAATTTCTTAATTTCTAGGGACAAATGTGGTAGTAAATTGAAGATTTCATGTGCCATCAAGGATGGTAAGCCTTTTTGCTCAAGTTTTGTATTTTGGTGGCATTTTGGATGTGTAGGGTTTGTCTAGGTTATCTAGTATAGCTGCCAATAGATCCCACATTAGACCACAAGGTGATCTAATGGCCGATAAGAAATGTCAAATCGCATTCATGGGACTTGAACCCCATTTAACAGTATGGAAAAGAAATGGTGGTTGTTGCGAGGCACATCATCTTGCTTTTATGAATCCACATCTGTTGGCTTTTATGCTCAGTTGTCTATAGCACAAGTGATCACTGTGTATAGTTTTTGGCACTCAAAGGAGAGCTATTCTTTTAGTAGCTCTCATGTCCCTTGGATTACAAAAAGATTCAATGCCTCTCAAGAAGGGTCCATAATGGTTGTAAGATCGTCTAATTATCCTATGTTGCTATTGCACGAAAAAGATGCAATAAAGACACTATGTTGCCATTTTTTTGTACATAGATGTCATGTCTATATATGACCTTTGTAAGTCTAGAGCATAAGCAAGTGTACAAAGGTAGAATTTTTGTTGTTCTAGAGTATTAATGTTTTCACTATTGGGGCCTCTACATCTATGTAAGATAATTGGATATAGTTGAATAGCTGGTCACCAGTTGGACAAAAATTCAACAAATTGCATGTCCTCTAAGGTGATAGTAATGTATACCTTTATAAGACTAGAATATGTCAAATTGTAGAAATGTATATGTATTTTGCTTCTAAAGTCCAAATTTTTTATTGTAATGATAGCCCATAGGTGGTTGTTGAATGAAGCTACCACATGGCCTCAAGGTAGATCAAAGCACGGTATCTTAGAATTACTTTTAGGCCACTTGGATCCAATTGAGATCCAATGTTGTAGATGATGAGGCTTTAGGGATTGACATATGGAAACTCTCTTAACCACATTCCTAGCTTGATCTTATGGCTACTAGTAAAGACACCACGAAGACATCAAACCTCAACCCATGATCTATAGGGTTACTTTCAATAACATCTTGGTGATTTCTTCCTCATTTTGTCAGTAGGGGTTAGAAAAGGTAGGGGGGGCTCTCCATCTAGGATGACAAATTCAATTTCGTCCAAATTCTAAATGATCTACACTCCACATAGTTTCTTGCTTAATCATGGGATTAGCGATTGCTTTATTCCTTAATCAAATACATCCTTTTTGAGTTCGAATCTCCCATAATGTAGTCTTTCTAAGTTAGGGCTGAATTTTGCAAGGTAAAATTTTTCCAATACTTTGTATTTAGCAAGGGTGATGAAAAGTACTCTTTTGAAATATTAGAGGCATAAGACCATAGAAATCATAAAGAGCTTGTAGTGGTTTAGAAGGTGATAAAAGCTAATAAGGTTTCTAGATTTTATTCATTTCAATAGTTCTTCATCTTGAAAAATTTTCCTACATTGACATTTGGCATGTGTGCATGTGCGCGCGCGCGCGTGTGTGTGTGTATGTGTATGTGTAGATTAAAAATTCCTATCAATAATTTATCCATACAATTAATTGCATCAATTGGATAAAAACTAAAAACAGGAAAACATATAAGGAAAATGTTTGAGACATCTAAGTAATAACTAGATTTTGTAAAAATTTCCACCAAAATTAACAATTTTTAATAATGTTGAGTTTGACCAACACAATATTAAAAAAAAGATGTCGAATCCTTAGGAAATCCAAGTTTCGAGGTCAAGGTCCACTTACGTGCCCCATCCAAACAAACTAGGTGTTAGAACATCATAGTTATGTTTTGGTAGACATGAATGCCTAGTTTCCCCAGCTTGTTATCACTGTACCTAGGAATATAGACAACCATATGGATTCCTAGATTTTTTTAAAAATTAAAAAGTTTAAGTCACAAGTGGAGTATGGAGCGAATGAATGCATGGTTTGTGAAGGGATTAGAGGAGGTATGGGATGATTAGTGTGCTTGGTGTGTGGGGTGGTTAAAAAGAGACTGTAAAGGGAAGATTTCACAGTGGGTTACATAAAAGAATAATTCATAGCTGGGGAAGTATACATGTATGTGTGTGTAAAAAGAGAGCTAGCTGTATGTATGAGATACATTTACTAATCAAAACTATTGTATGTGTGTGTGTGTGTGTTTGTGTGTGTGTGTGTGTATGTGTGTGTGTGCGCTCACACACGTGTGAGTGTATGCACATGCACATGTGTGCATGCACACGAGCATGCACACATACACACATATGCATGCACACACACATGTACATTGGAATGCAGGATACATGAAAGTGTGCATCATGTCTACATACATACATGTAGACATGCCACATACTTTCTCTCCCCCAGTAATTTCTTCTCCTCTTAACACACATACACACACACGTACAGATGTTGTGGTCAAAAAACTATTATCCATTTTTAGGGCCAAAATATAAGAATACCATAGGGGTAAAGGATTTACTCCCATTAAGTTTACATTTGAATGGAAAGATTTTTAGAAAATCATTACCAATGAGCATGCACGGGTTTTGCATGCATCCATGTAGTTACTTGTGTTAATTTCTACCTGTACATGTAGGTTTGTACTGATGTGAATTTGTGTGTGCAAGTGAGTGTGAATGCACCATTAAGGACTATGGATGTGCATTGTGTATCCATGGTCATAGTAAATTAATATGAATTTGTGGCTATGTTCATGTATATGTGCAAGTGATTGTGCATGCACTTAAGGAGTGTGGATGTACATCATGTAGTAGCCATGGTGAGAGTGAAGAAATATGTATTTGTATGCATGCATGTACAAGCATCTACACATATTATGAAATCCATGTGAGCTACTCAATGAGAGCGTAGGTTCCATTCCTATCCTAGATTGATATGTTTTGATGCAAAGATGGAATTTTTTGGGGGTGATTGCAGGACAAAGCCCATGGTGGAAAGGTTCTTCTTGTCATGGAAGGCTGATTTGGAGAAGAACTATACTTGGATATTTCTTAAAATTTTACTTTCTTTAGTTTATTCCAAGCAATGATTTATGATGATTTATCAAAAGATAAGCTTATTAATTCTTCATATCATCTTTCTTTTAGAACCTCAAACGAATACAAAATTACTCTACTTCCTCCCCGTTGATACCCAAAAGCACAACTAGTAGTATTGAAGCCCACATCTTTAGTTTTTTTGGAAACCAAACTCTTAAAAATCCATTTTATGAAAAAGAAAAAAGGCATAGAGAGATCCATGCCTTCTCACTTAGTAAGAGTAAATAAATTAGGGAATGCATACATGAAATTTCCCTTCTTAGAATTTAATATCACCTTGTCAAAATATCCCATGGCAATTTTAGTTTGGAAATAATTAGATATGGTTTATAAGAGTACCTAGTTTCAAACATCCCAACTTGTTTTTCATTTATGTAAACTAGTACTATACTATAGTTACCAACAAATTTGAACTATTTGCATAGTCTTGGATGATAAACCTGTGCATACTTCAAAAGTATTACATTTTTGGATTATAACAAAATTACAAAATTTTCATAAATCCATATGTATTTGTTATGCTCATATTTGTCATTTCGGTATATAGTTTGAAGGCCACAAGGGAAATCTTGCAAACGATGGAAACTTCTATTTAGTCATGCTAAATTCAAGAAATATAACTATTTACCTCCTACACTTCAAGACAAACCTCTATCCTTTTTTGGGTTTAAAAATTTATGTTTATATCCGAATCTATTGCCACATCCACTTTAGTAGAGTTGATAATTTTATACTACAACTCCTAAAAGAACATCTCTAATACAAGAGAATATGCTTTATAGTCAAATTTTTCATATAGATATTGACTTATCATAAAGGAATACTTTTTAAGCATCTTACTGGGAACATCTAACATCACCACATGAAAACATATTGCATGACTTTATGTTTTATAAGACATTGTAGCTAATATACTCATCCAATCTAGAAGTATATGTAATAGAATTGCATATTTTGGTGGTATCTTTTATAGGAAACACATACCCTTGCAAAATTTTTAATACACAAGACAATCTATTATTAACTAGTTCAAAGAATATAATGTTTATGTAAAATATTTTAGTATCCTTATTGTTCATGTGACTTCAGGTGTAGTTAATAAGCAACGTGCATTACTAGATATTTGTCCACTTAGGTTCACAGGACCTAGCACATTGACCTAATTTACTAAAAATTTTGAAAAACTCAAGACGTATGTGACCTTATATATTTAGTTTGTTTTTGGGAAAAAAGATTCATAAACAATGATGGTTTTTAAATGCACTCCTATGATGAGATTTAAATAAGGTAGAAGTAATCATTACCTACTTATTATGGATGTAGCCCCCATGAGTTACCATGCAGTTGCATTATTTGTTTTGCAAATCATAACCCTCTTGTTGACTTCTATCAAAAGTATCAAAACCAACTCAATGATCACCTATGAAACACTTTTAATTGAAGTAAATCAAAACTATGTACTCACCCCAAATATTACTAAGAACTTCGAAGCAAAGTTTTGTGAATACTTAAGAACATAAAAAAATCTATTCATGAAATACCAAGTCTACCCTACTAAGGGGGGATGAAAATATTTCAAAAGCATTTCAATCAACAATACAATACTTCTAATAAGTTGGGAAGAGGATTTCTTAAAATACATAGTTGTTTAAGTAGAAGGGATGTAATTAATTATGCTTTTGTCACTCGGGGGGGTCACTATGTATAAACCCTCTATACCACGTGCGTTCAAGGCCTATTTCTAAAATTTTTTATCTGTAAATTTTTCATTAATAAAATGTACCCCTTTTCTATACAAATCTATAAATTTTTCTCAAAACTATTTTAAATAGTCCCTTATGTATATTTATTTCTGTAAATTTTAGAAATAAAAAATATCCTTCTGTTGAACTCACGTGATAGGGTTACATATGATGAGTGACCCCCCCGAGTTTTGTCACTACCTTCCATGGTAGATATCTCTTTGTGAATATTTTTCAATGCACTAGGGTCATGTCAATATATGAAGATGGAGGTGAGACTATATTATCAATGATAGTTTCTTATTTGTAATCAATGATTTATGCTAATGAATGATCACCAATGGAACATCATAACCTAGGTTGCTACATATGCTAAAGATTTTCTTGATCTCAAGATCAAGATTTCATCGATAGTGTGACTTTTCATGCAATATGAACACATACATATCCACTATTTGGATATGTCACAAGGTTGGATTGTGCAACTTGCCACTTTTTCTTTATTCCTATAATCATTTCTTCCATCAGGATCAATGGTGAGCCTTTAATACCAACAGTGATAAGCCTAGTATATCAAATGCAAGCAAAAGGTAGAAATAAGATATTGAAACCTACAAACACTCATTTCATTGATTTTGAAGAGATCCCACAAATTCCTTCCCAAATAAAAAAGCAATTCTCTCACCTATTGTTCCCAAATAAAAAGATAACTTGCTACACTATGATTTTGTACTAGTAATGCAAAAACTAGGAAACATAATTTGTATTATACTCTACATTTCATAGAAGTAAAAAATTATCTTAAAATTTTAAGTATAATTTATCTCTCTTTAGATTTTTTTTCTAATTATTTAATAATTTAAATAAAAGCAAATTAAATACTTAAATATATATAATAATAAAAATCCTATAAAACCTGCATAATCTATACAGGCATGACAACACTTTTTTTAATGAAAAATAATAATAGATAATTATTTAAATAAACAAAAATAATTGAAAGCCTACAAAAACAATCCTTTGATCTATTATACATAATTCATGTGACTAGGACTGCACTTTAATTAGATAATAATAATATTTTATTTTAAATAAATAAAAAGCCTACCAAAGTAATCCTCTTCTTTTTTATGCATAGCTACAGCCATGCAGATTTTTGTTTCAATAATAAATAGTGCAGGCTTGTTAGAGATCCCATTATGGACAGCTGACTATAACCCACATGGAGGGAGAGCTTCTGAGCATTTCAAGTGTAACATAAACAACAATGGCACTCATAACATATTTAAATCCACATTATAGAGAAGGAACTTCAAAGACTCTTTCTTATTCCAAAGATAGGAAGAGCTATGCTTGTAAGCATACATTAATATATATTTACAAGAAATATTAAGATTCGTTAATGCAAGTTACATGTAATCTCACAAGATCTAGAAAGAAACTTCAAGGTAAATCCATGTTTCTGAAGAGTCCATGATTGAAAAGAAATTTCCACATCGCATTTCTCGCTTCATCATATTGTCGCAACCACTTTCTGAGGTTTGCTGAACCAACTGATTGCAGTCCCAACGATAAGAAAACAACATCCAGTGACAAATTGGCTAGTATGAACATTTGTACCCCAATTGGCATTTGAATATGCATGTAGTCCAAATGAAGAGGAGGGCTGGCATCAGAAAGTGAGACCAAAAGCTTGAGTACCACAAAGGTATCGTAGAATATGCTTGAGCAATTGCCAATGAATGGGAGATGGATTGGAACTATATTGAGAGAGAGAGATGACAACAAATGCTATATCAGGTCTGTAGCAAACCATAGTATAGAGAAGGCTTCCAAGTAAGCTGCAAAAGGGAAATTGAGGAGAAGCTTGATCAGAAGTGGGAGCAGCAACATTTAAGATAGAGATGGCACTGGAATCCATTGGAATAGAAGCTAAATTACATTGAGCCATGTTATACTTGGATAGCAAATCACGAACATATTTATGCTGAGAGAGGTGGAGGATACCAACATCACGATCTCGAAAAATTTCCATGCCCAAGTAATAACCAATCTCACTGAGATCAACCATGTCAAAATGAGTATGGAGACTATCTTTAACTTGTGCTAAGGTAATGATATCGTTGGCAAACACAACAACACAAAGCAACTATAGACGTGCTTGATAGACGCACAAAATAGTAGGCGCATCTATAGGCGTTGCTTGAATAGAGAAATTACGGGTGCGTCTAATAGTGCATCTGATAGCTCGTCTATTTGCACGTGTATTGACACATCTATTAATGTGTCTACACTGAGAAAATACGGGCCCGTTTAACACTGCATCTATCAGTGCATCTATTTGCCCGTGTATTAGTGCATCTACACTGATAATTAGACGCGTATTTAGATGCAAAACAGAGAATATAGAAAGTGAGATTTTGGTGTACATCACTACTTTCCAAACATTGCCCATGATTACCAAAGCACATAATTTTAACAAAAACATCAATGCTTTTTTGCAAGCCCACATATACAAGAATTAAGTGAGGTGAGGAGAATGAGACAATATGTAAAATAGTTTTGCCAATATCAATGATGGGCTATGGTTCAATCTCATCCTCAATGAGATCAACCCTTGCCAAACTATCTACTTCAAAATTCAAACAAGTATTTAGATCTACAAATACATTCAACCCACTACTACTTGTGCTACTCATGTGCTCATCGAAATCAGCATCACCAATGGTAGGCTCGTCCTCATAGGTAATGGCCTCAATATCTGTATCTCCTATCTCATGATCATCCTCCTCTCTTGTATCATGGTCATCATCACCTCCATGGCTATGATCATCCTCCATATGCTCCATATTAGTAAATGTACTATACATCACTTTGGAACGTGGCATAATAGGTATGACATGCCACCATCTATTACTATCCACCATTGGTTGATAGACAACCTAATTCAAACACAAATACAATCATGTTATTTTCCTTGCATCGAAGGTATCAAATATTTAAAAGCGAGTATTTTCATATGTGTGCACAGTACCTATTCACATTGTTATGGTAGTACTAGTGTGTCCTTCCTACTTTGCTAAAACTTTGTGGATTCAATAGTTACAAAGCCACTTGCATGGCATTTGATTGTTGCATTAGGGCCTCTTTCCACCACATCCTTAAACCACTTTACATCCAAAACATATACAAAGAAGCGTCGAAAGTCAAGCATAATAATATCTTGGGTTATGCCACAATAATCATCCATGGCTCCATTGGCTCCCTCAAAGCTAGCAATGATGCCGCAATCTTGTGTGTTTCTCTTATCAACAATCCGTTGTGTTCGAAAATGCTTGCCCTCACACCATAAAGCATTGAACATAGTGCACTACAACAAGAAAAAATCAATTAAATAAGCAATCTAAATTATTGAAAGGTCCTAACTTATGCATAACATTCTATATACCGACGTTGCTCATGCATCCCCTAGCATACTATCATTTTTCCATTGTGATATGCATCCCCTCATCTTTCTCTGCTTTCTCCATTTCATCAAGTAGCCAATCCAGTTTGGAGTCCCAGATGATTCTAGATGGCTGTGGGCCGAACGGGGACCATAGGTTAGTTGCTCTATTTTGTGCATCGGTTCTATTGTGTGGTCGGTGGCCTATTTCGGGACCAACCCCCAGTCGACCATTTTGGGTGGACTAGGTCGGTCACCTAATTGAGCCCAATCGACTACGACTGGTGGCTATATAAGAGCAAGCTCGTGAAGCCCATTTTATCACTGGCTATAGCAACCCTGATTCCTTAGCATTTAGCCTCCATCCTCTACTCTTTCCAGCTCGCCATCGAAGCTTCTTTCATACTAGCGCACGGTTGGGAGGCAGCGCCATCTATTGTATTAGTTCTATGGTAATCAAATTTTTGATTCTCCATACTATCTGTTTTCTCTCTTGCATACAAGATCCTGTTATCTGTTGAGCATAGACGTTGTATTGTTTTCTTACATGGTATCAGAGCATGGACTCTAGTAAGAAGATTTGGTAGTGTATTTCTGTTTGCTTATCAACTTATTTGATTTAAAATTGGATTGAGGGGAATCCATTTGTTCACATCGAAATTCAATGAAGAGCATTTTGACACAGTTATTAGCAAATTGTGAGAGATGGCCCAGCCTGCAAGATTGTGAATCCCACCATTCGGTGAAAGCGAAAAGTTGGACGGCTCTAACTATCCACTCTAGAAGTTCAAGATGAAGACCATCCTAAGCGCATATGAGCTTTAGGACACTGCTACTGGGGTGGACGTGAGGTCGATTGCGAGACCGGATCCAGCCAATGCAGGACAATAGATGGTACCAACTAGGGATGAGATTCTCGCGTGGACAAGAAGAAATGCAGATGCAATGTGTTCTATTGTCTGCAGTGTAAGTGATTTCATCATGGTGTTAATTCAACATGTCACCACAGTGGAGGAGGCATGGACGGTCTTGAAAGTTCCATACGAGACCACGAATCAGACGCGGATTCAGAAGCAGAGGAGGCATGGACGGTCTGAGTCTGAAGTGACAGAGAAGTTCATCACCAGGGTGAAGAATCTGTGCGATCAGATGACTGCGATTGGCATCACCATCACTATCGAGAATCTAGCACGAAGGTGTATACGAATTCTCCCACCAAAGTACGACGGTCTTGTTATGGTGCTGAATACACAGAATAGAAATCCGCTCCTCAACTTTGAGGATTTCAGTGCGATGCTTCTGGAGGAGGAGATGCATCAAAAGACAAGGACTAGAGAAGATTCAGCTTTCTATGCTGGATCAAAGAAAGGTAAGGGTAAGGACTCTGGTAACCCATCTTCTTCTAACGATAAAAAGAGAAAGAAGAAGATCAAGTGCTTCTATTGCAACAAGGCAAGGCACAAGCAGAATGAGTGCCGAAAGAAGATTGCAGATGAGAAGAACGGAGTAAAGAAAGAGTCCAACAACAGCACACAGGCAACACCAGTAGAGCTATTTGTAGCAATTGAGGAGGTTTGCACGAAGGCAATTCATGTACCTGTGGATGAACCTTGGATCAGGATCATTGACAGTGGTGCATCGTGCCACATGACGAGTCGAAAGGATTGGTATACCTCTCTACAGCCGGTAGGGAATGACATCTTGGTAGCAGTTGGCAATGATGCAAAATGTCCAGCAAAAGGAAAAGGTATGATTGCTCTCAAGTCAGATGGAGTTGTAAAACAATTGTCCGATGTTCTTTATGTGCCAGATATCAAGAGGAACTTGTTGTCCATTTCTATGATCACGGATTGGGACTTCAAAGTTCAATTCGATTAGAATGGTGCATAGATCCTGGATCTTCAAGGAAAGGTTGTTGGTAAAGGTACACAGTGCAACAACATCCATGAACTCTCAGCTTTTAGTGCTCGAGCAGATGTGAAGAACAGTAAGGTGTGGCATGAGAGGTTCGGTCATCTAAAACTTAGTTCTTTGAAGGAGATGCATAAAAGTGGAATGATTGTAGACCTACTAGAAATTTCAGATCTGCCCGATGTATGTGAAGCTTACATGATGGGCAAGCAGCATCGGTAGCCCTTTCCTAAAGAGGCTAGCAGGGCAAAGGCTCCTCTAGAGCTCATTCACACACAGACCTCTACAAAAAGATGGAGATGGAAGCTTTGGGTGGTTCCTACTACTTCATGACGCTGATCGACGACTACAGTAGAAGGATATGGATATACTTCCTGAAGACTAAAGACGAGGCTTTTAGTAAATTCAAGGAATGGCATGTAATGGTCGAGAAAGAAATGGGGAAGAAGGTGAAGAAATTGAGATCAGACAGAGGTGGAGAGTTCACATCAACTGAATTTGAGGGTTACTCCAAAAGTCACGGGATCAAGAGGCAGAAACCCCCACCACATATATCACAACAAAATCGAGTAGCACAATGCAAGATGCGTGTCATCCTGGGGGGGGTCACTCATGTTATGTAACCCTATCATGTGAGTTCAAAAGAAGGATATTTTTAATTTTTAAAATTTATAGAATTTAGCTTACATAAGGGATTATTTAAATTTATTTTAGAAAATAATTGCAGATTTGTATAGAAAAAGCATACATTTTATTAATGAAAAATCTACGGATAAGGGATTTTACAAATAAGCCTTGAATGCACGTGATATAGAGAGTTTATACATAGTGACCTCCCCGAGGTGTCATTTGTGAAATGGGCAGGAGTATGATGAAAGGGAAAGATTTGCCAAAGACTTTCTGGGCTGAAGCATGTAACACTGCAGTTTACATTCTAAATCGTAGCTACAAGAAAGCTATGAATGGGATGACTCTGTTGAGATATCAAGCTCTACCCCCGATATATCTCCTGGATGACTATCATTTATGTCACCGCCTATGTTAGTTGTACTCGTGGTGTAGTTAGACTACCACGTATGTTTTTGGTTTGGGTTCACATATGAACCACGTATTCTAGGGTTTGACATATAGGGTATTTCCCTCTTCTATTGTATTGTTGTTGTGTGCAAAAGTGAAGAAAGGCTTCACCCTCCAACCTTGTGTCCTCTCTCTTTTGTGTGTTGGGAAGAAAGCTGAACTTGAGTCTCCCATCTCTCTCCCTTATTCTTTACATGGTATCAGAGCCTTGTTCGTGGTAAGGAGCTCAAGAAAGCAAGCCAAGTTTGTGGTGTCCTGGTAAGAGGACCAGTGTTGCTTTCCTATTTCGAGTTTGGGAGCAAATCTCTGCAGGTAGCACAGCCAGAAGTGCAGGAGTGCATTGTTTCAGATTGAGAGGCCCTTCGCGGTGTGGCGAGAGCGCAGTATATGCTGCGGGATAGGGCAAAGCCCTAGGTGACTTTATTTTTTTGATTTGAGGCCGTCCGTTTTGAAGGCGCAAGTTCTTTGCAGGCACTCAGAAAAAGGCCCTGTTTTTCGCTGTGCGACCACTGCGCGGCTAGTCGGTGGAAAAGTGCCACAGAAATTGCATCGTATGCCTGTGTGCAGAGATATTGGGAGTTGCAGATTCATGCCTGTTGCCTGTTGATGCAAAATCGTCACTAGGAAGTGACTGTGTGGTGAAATACCACTTTCGTCAATGTTGCAGATCTGCCCCTGTGAGGTTTTTTGCAGAAGTTTTGCTATTTGCCCTTGTGAGGCATTTGCTGTGTTTACAGGTTGTTGTTGCAATTCGTGATTTGTAAAATGTCTGAGAATCTGTCTACCATTGTTAGTGAGAAGCTTGACAAGAACAACTTTCAAGCATGGAAGTTCAGGATGACAAACTTCCTTATGGGAAAGGGAGTTTGGGATTACATCAGTGGTGAAACTGCAGAACCAGTTTTGGGTACTGCTCCCACTCCTGCTGAATTGAAGGCCTTTAAAGAATGGCATGAAAAAGCCAGAAAATGCCTGTATTGGCTGTCTGTTAGCATTTTAGATTCTATGATTGTGCATATACAGGATGTAGAGACACCTAAGGAGGCATGGGATACATTGGTGAAGCTGTATAGCACAAATACCAAAGCACGAAAGATGCAGCTAAAGCAGGAGTTACACAATGTGCAAAGGAAAAATCTGAATATAAATGAGTATTCCTTGAAGGTGAAAGGCCTTGCAGATTCTCTTGCCTCCATTGGAGCACCTGTTGATGATGAGGACTTAGTGTCCGTGACCTTGAATGGTCTTGGGAAAGATTATGCACAGTTTCGGACATCCATTGGAGTCCGTGAAACATTTCCTGATTTTCAGGAACTTATTGCTCTCTTGCTGAGTGAAGAGCAAAGGAATGGTGGTTCAGCCACCTCAACTTCTCAAGAGACTGCTTTCTACTCGAATACAGGTAGAGGCAGGGGTAGAGGAAGAGGCCATTTTGGTGGCCGTGCAGGAAATCAGAACCAAACAGCAACAACAGGAAAACCAGTCCTATGGAGGAGGATGTGGTAGTTCTAGAGGCAGGGGGAGCCAAAGAGGCCGTGGTTCATGGCAAAGGAACCAGCAAGTAAATAGCAGCACAGAATGCTATTATTGTGGAAAGCCTGGACACAAGGAGAATACATGCTATAAAAAGCAGAATGACATCAAAAGTGGGAAGTTGCAGCAAAGCAACTATGCATCATCAAGTGGGCATGGTGACGACAGAAATGAGCACCTTTTTGTGATGCAGCATATGGGTAACTCCATGTCAGGAGATGCTGCAGCTTGCAATGATGTTTGGTATGTTGATTCAGGTGCCTCTAACCACATGACCAGTCATGGTGAGTGGTTTCATGATGTTAGAAATTTGGATAAGCCAGGTTATGTTGAAACAGGTGATGATACTGCGCACCCAATTACGTAGGTTGGTAAAGTGCCATTGGCTATGCAGGATGGCAAAACGAAGTACTTGGCAGATGTACTACATGTTCCAAAAATCACTAAGAACCTGGTTTCAGTAGGCCAGATGGTTGAGCAAGGTCTGCAGGTTAGATTTAATCCTGATGGATGCTTTGTTGAGGACTTGAAAAATAAGTGCCGCTTGGTTGCGAAAGGCAACAAAAATGGCAGAATGTTCACCTTGGATGTTGATATGCCTGAGGTGAAAGCTGCTATGTTTGCGCATGGGAGAGGTGTCATTGCAGATATTGAGATATGGCACAAGCGCATTGGGCACATGAATATACAAAGGCTAAAATCTATGCAAACAAAAAACATTGTTGCAGGTTTGCCTAAATTCTCAAAGTTGAGGGAATGCAAAAGGTATGTGAAGCATGCCAAATGGGTAAGCAGGCCAGACATGCATTTCCCAAAAATGCTAAGGTGAGCAGAAGACCTTTGGAAGTGATCCATTCAGATGTTTGGACAACCAAAACTGCTTCTATTGGTGGATGCCATTATTATGTGACGTTTATTGATGACTACACTAGGAAGGTGTGGATTTATTTTATGAAGCACAAAAGTGAAGTGTTCAGCCATTTCAAGGCTTTTAAGGCCATGGTTGAAAAAGAGAAAGGTGTGCATATTAAAGTGCTAAGATCTGATGGAGGGGGAAAGTACTTTTCAGAAGAATTTTGTGAATATCTGAAAGAACAGGGAATTCAAAGGAAGTACTCATGCAGGTCTACCCCTCAGCAGAATGGGGTTGCAGAAAGGAAGAACAGGCATATTGCAGAAGTAGGACGGGCGATCCTAAATGAGAAAAACATGCCTGATTATTTTTGGGCTGAAGCAGTAGCAACTGCTGTTTATATTATGAACAGAACCCCCACTGTAGCTGTCCATGGCATGACGCCTGAAGAAATGTATACAGGCCAAAAACCAGATATTTCTCACTTGAAGGTATTTGGTTGCATAGCTTATGTTCATGTTCCTGATGAGAAGAGAACAAAGCTGGATCCAAAGGCAGAAAAATGCATCTTTATTGGATATGCTCTGCACCAGAAAGGGTATCGCTGTTATAACCCTTCCACCCGCAAAATGCAAGTGAGCAGAGATGTTGTTTTGATGAAATGAGCAGCTGGTATGCACCAACTGTTATGGTAGGAGATGCAGATGCAGGAAATGGGAATGCTGCAATAAATGCAGAGCAGCAATCTCAAGCCTTGAGTGGACCCAGAGAGTCCTCTACTAGTGGATCTAATGCATGGACAGGGAGATTGAGATCTAGTGAATCGTCACATGGCAGCCCTGATAGTGTTGTGCAGGTATCACATAAGGGAAAAGAAAAAGTAGACCATGCTCCAGTGTTTGATGTGTCTGCTGGTAGCTCTCATGTTGATGGAGAGTCAAGCGGCTCTGAAATGAGCCTTGATGAGAAACTTGGGATTCCTTCTATTGTTACACCTGGTGCAAGGAAAAGCAGGCATGATTTAAAGACTCCTGCAACTGATCCAGTTGTACGGAGGTCCACTCGTATTAAGTATCCAGTTGACAGGCTGAGATATGATGGGTATACAGCACATCACTATGCTTATATGGTCAAGGTTCTAGAGGAGCCAGAGCCCACATGTTTTGAGGATGCAGCAGGGCATAAAAATTGGGAAGCAGCTATGGATGAAGAGATGGCTGCCTTGGATGCAAACCACACTTGGGATTTGATGCCTTTGCCTCATGATAAGAAGGCTATTGGCTGCAAGTGGGTTTACAAAGTAAAGCACAATGCTGATGGGTCTGTTAGCAGGTACAAGGCAAGATTGGTTGCCAAAGGATTTGCGCAGACATATGGAATTGACTATGAGGAAACTTTCAGCCCAGTTGCAAGGATGGCAACCGTGAGAGCAGTAATTGCTATGGCTGCTGCAAAGGGATGGTCTTTGCATCAGATGGATGTGAAAAATGCCTTCTTGCATGGTGATTTGCAAGAAGAGGTTTATATGATGCAGCCAGAAGGTTATGAGGATAATTCACACCCCGATTTTGTATGCAGGTTGCGCAAAGCCTTGTATGGCCTAAAACAGGCGCCGAGGGCATGGTCAAACAAGATAGGGCAATATCTTGTCACTATTGGATTTCAGATTTCCAATTCAGATTTTTCACTTTATGTGAAAAGGACAAACAGAGGGATTGTGCTTATAGTCATCTATGTTGATGACTTGATTATTACAGGTGATAGTGATGCAGACATTAATGAAGTGAAGCTGCTGTTGAAGCAGAAATTTGAGATGAAGGATTTGGGAGAGCTGCGTTACTTCTTGGGCATTGAGGTTATTAGATCCCCGAGTGGGATATGGCTGTTGCAAAGGCAATACGGTTTGGACATGCTATCCAAATATGGGATGACAGGCTGTAAGCCTATTTCTATTCCATTGGAGCAGAATGTGAAGCTCAATGCAGAGACAGGTGAGCTTCTTGAAGATATTACTATGTACAGGCGCATAGTAGGTAGCTTGATTTACATGACTATAACTAGACCAGATTTGAGCTATGCTGTGGGGCTGGTGAGTCAGTTTATGCAGGCACCGAGGAAGCCACATTTGGATGCGGCTAGGCGCATACTGCGGTATGTGAAGTCCACATTACATTATGGACTGTTTTATGAAGCTGGGTGTGCATTACAGGTACATGGATACACAGATGCTGATTGGGCTGGTAGTGTCTCAGACAGGAGATCTACTAGTGGTTTTATGTTTTCCCTTGGGAGTGGTGCCATCAGTTGGAGCAGCAAGAAGCAGCCAACAGTTGCCTTGTCGAGCACAGAGGCTGAGTACAGGGGTGCAGCAATGGCTGCATGTGAGGTAGCTTGGTTACGGAAGCTACTTGCAGATATGGGACAGTCAATTCATGCAGCAGTTGTCATTCATTGTGACAACATTAGCAGCATCATGCTTGCTAATAACCCAGTTTATCATGCTAGAACGAAGCACATTGAGGTGCATTATCACTTTGTGAGAGAGAAGGTTCTAGCTGGTGAGATTGATCTTGTCTATGTCAGCACTGAGGAGCAGGTGGCTGATATTTTTATGAAGGCATTGGGTACCGAGAAGCTTCGCAGATTTAGGAGCTTGCTTGGTGTACGTGAGATGGATTTGAGCTTGAGGGGGAGTGTTGAGATATCAAGCTCTACCCCCGATATATCTCCTGGATGACTATCATTTATGTCACCGCCTATGTTAGTTGTACTCGTGGTGTAGTTAGACTACCACGTATGTTTTTGGTTTGGGTTCACATATGAACCACGTATTCTAGGGTTTGACATATAGGGTATTTCCCTCTTCTATTGTATTGTTGTTGTGTGCAAAAGTGAAGAAAGGCTTCACCCTCCAACCTTGTGTCCTCTCTCTTTTGTGTGTTGTGAAGAAAGCTGAACTTGAGTCTCCCATCTCTCTCCCTTATTCTTTACAGACTCCACTACAGGCCTTTTCTGGTAAGAAACCTTCACTTGCACATTTCAAAGTTTTTGGATGTGACTGCTTTGTGCATGTCCTTGATGCTCACAGGACCAAATGGGAATCGAAGAGCCGGAAGTGTATTTTCTTGGGCTACAGTGAAGAGGTGAAGGGTTACCGAATCTATAACCCTGTTACCAAGAAGGTAATAGTAAGTTGCGATGTGGTCTTCTCAGAATAGCCGCATCAATTGGAGGAGGATGCTTCCTTCCCAAACAACCAAGACCAGGATATCCATCCAGTACCACCACCAATAGCAGACCGAACTCCCCCAATGGTGCTTGGGAGGATTCAAGATAAAGAAGATGAAGAAGAGCCTACAGAACCACAATGGAAAAAGCCATTCCTGAAGAGGGTAAAGTAGCTTTTGGATGGCAGAGAACCTCCAGCCATTGAGGAGGAACGATCCGAACACCGCCAGTCCAAGAGATTAGAGGAGCAAAGAAGAGCACAAGAACACTTGGTCAACTATGCTTTGATAACAGAAGTGATCCATGCTGATGAACCCAAGTGTCTTGAAGAGGCACAGGGTGATGATAGGTGGACAGAGGCTATGCAGTCGGAGTATGGCTCCATGATGAACAACAACACTTGGGACCTTGTGGATCGTCCACCAAAACGCAAGGTAATCGGCAGCAAGTGGGTGTACAAGACCAAGTACAAGTCTGACGGCACGTTGGATAAGTACAAGGCTCGGCTCGTGGCAAAAGGATTTGCACAGGTACATGGTTTTGATTATCAGGATACTTTTGCTCCCACAGCTCGACTAATCACAATTCGCAATGTTTTGGCTTTAGCTGCCCAGGGAAGTTGGCCCATGTTTCAGATGGATGTAAAATCCGCCTCTCTGAATGGGGATCTCAAGGAGGAGGTATACGTGGAACAACCACCAGGTTTTGTGATCCCCGGTTTAGAAGTTAAAGTCTGTAAATTAAACAAGGCACTTTACAGGCTGAAACAGGGCCCACGAGCGTGGTACCAGTGAATTGATGCCTACTTTTTGCAAAACGGGTTCAGGAGGAGCCCATCAGATGCAAATTTGTATATCTTTAGAGAAGGAGGTAGGTGTATGATCGTGGTCCTTTATGTGGACGACCTTGTCATAACAGGGAACCATGAAGAGAAGATCTCGGAGACAAAGCATTTACTAGGAAGAGAGTTTGAAATGACAAACCTCGAACTGATGCATTTCTATTTGGGGATTGAAGTTTGGCAAGAGCCGAAACAGATCTTCGTTCCACAGCTAAAGTATGCTAGAGAGATACTGAAGGCATTTGGCATGGCTGAGTGCAAGACAGTTGTACCCCTATGGAGGTTGACGTGAAGCTCTCAAACGAGGATTCATCACCACTGGTGGACGAAGCGAAGTACATAAGGCTTGTGGGCAATTTGATTTACCTGTTTAACACACAGCCAAACATCAACTTTACGACTAGTGTACTAAGCAAGTTTTCCAATAAGCCTCGGGAGAACCATTAGAGGGCAGGGATGCGGGTGCTAAAATACATCAAAGGCACACTTTATTATGGCATCACCTATACCAAGGGCAACATCTTGATCGGATTCTGTGACTCGGATTTGGCAAGAGACGTGGACAGCAGGAGATCAGTGACAAGTTACTGTTTCTCACTTGGATCTGGAGCTGTGTCATGGGTCAGCAAGAAGCAACCCATAGTTGCTCTTTCTTCTACCAAGGCTGAGTACAAATCAGCATGCTTTGCTTCTTGCGAGGTAGTGTGGTTGAGGAAAATTCTGGGGGACATGGGTGCAGTGCAGAACAAGCCTACGCAATTATCATGTGACAATCAAAGTTGCATGGCGATTGCAAAGAACCCTATGTTCCATGCTCGCACAAAACACATTGAGATTCAATATCACTTTGTACGTGAGCTCATCATGGATGGAGAGGTTGACTTGGTGTACTTTTTGACTAGAGAGAATGCTACAGACATCTTCACAAAGGCTCTTAGAAGAGACTTGCTGGAGAGGCATCTTCATCGACTTGGCATTGGACCGAAAAAGTAAGTTCACTTGCGGGTGGACATTGAGGGGGTGTGTTAGATATCAATGCTCCACTCTCATGTAACTATGCAGGAACCAGCTAACTCTACTTGTAAGCTCCCCATATGAGGAGAAGGCATTTGAGTAGCTCAGTTATACGATAGGTCCTGGTTTGGACACCAGATGGGGGCCATGTGTGGCCTGATGGTGGCTGGACGGAGTTGGCACATTGCCAACTAGGCTACATGCAAGTGTGGGAAGGCGTCCCATGACTAACCACATTGAGGGTAGATAGAGCATTTCTCGGGCAGTCCACTCTCGGGTTGTGGGGCGCGTTGGAGTCCCCGATGATCTCGAATGGCTATGGGCCCGAACGAAGACCGTAGCTCAGTTTCTCTATTTTGCACACCGGTTCTATCGTGTGGTCGGTGGCCTATTTCAGGACTGACCCCCAGTCGACCATTTTGGGTAGACTGGGTCGGTCACCCAATTGAGCCCAACCGACTACAACTGGTGGCTATATAAGAGCAAGCCTGTGAAGCCCATTTTATCACTGGCTACAGCAACCCTGATTCCTTAGCATTCAGCCTCCATCCTCTACTCTTTCCAGCTCACCATCGAAGCTTCTTTCACAGGAGTGCACGGTTGGGAGGCAGCGCCATCTATTGTATCAGTTCTATAGTAATCAAATTTTTGATTCTCCATACTATCCAACACAAGCGTATGCACTTTTATTAGGTAACAAAACAAATAAGTGAACTCGTGTCAACTGTGCTCCCTCAATACTATATATGTCAAAGTACCAAGGTATGATTGGGCCAAATCTTGTATGTTTTGAAAGGAGCCAGGAAGATTTGGCCGCATGGCCAAATCTCCCTATTTAAAATTTAAAATTCAAATGTTAAGATTCAAATTTCAAATCTGAAAAAGTCAAAATCTTAGATTCAAAATTCAAAATTCAAAATTCAAAATCTTAGATACAAAATTCAATTTCAAGATCTGAAAGTCAAATCATTACTACCCCGCCCTACCCCGCCCCATCCCGCTCCCCCTCCCCCCGTGCCCTCCCCCTCCCCCGTGCCCCCCGCCCCCTCCCCCTTGCCCCCTGCCCCCCTCCCCTCCCCCTTGCCCCCCCGCCCGCCCTGCCCCCTTCCCCTCCCTCGCGCCCACCCCCTTCCCCTCCCCTTTTGGCTCGACGGGGAGGAGGGGGAAGGGGGAGGGGAAGGGGGCAGGCACAGGGGAGGGGAAGGGGGCGGGGTGGGTAGGGGGGTAGGGGGAGCGAAAGAGGGGCGAGGGGAGAGGGCGAGGCGGCGGCGAGGGCGAGGGGAGGGGGAGGGGGAGGGGGCAGGGGTGGGGCGGGGGACGGGATGGGCAGCGACAGGGGAAGGGGAGGGGGCGGGGGCAGGAAGGGGGAGGGGGGGATCCCCCCACCTATTGCGTGTGCAACAGGGGGCCCCCTCCACCGCCTCGCCCCACCCCCTCCACCGCTCCCCCTCCCCCCGTGCCCTGCCCCTCCCCCGCGCCCCCCGCCCCCTCCCCCTTGCCCCTCGCCCGCCCCGCCCCCTTCCCCTCCCCCTTGCCCCCCCGCCTGCCCCGCCCCCTTGCCCCCCCGCCCACCCCTCCCCCTTCGCCCCTGCCCCTCCCCGTCGAGCTGACGGGGAAGGGGGGGAAGGGGGAGGGGAAGGGGGCGAGTGCGGGGGAGGGGAAGGGGGCAGGGGGAGGGGGGAGGGGGAGCGACAGGGGGGCAAGGGAAGGGGGTGAGGCGGCAGTAGGGGCGAGGAGAGGGGGAGGGGGCGAAGCGGGGGAGGGGAGGGGCAGCGGCAGGGGAAGGGGAGGGTGCGAGGGCAGGAGGGGGAGGGGGGGGATCACCCCAACCTATTGCATGCGCAACAGGGGGCCCCCTCCCCCGCCCTGCCCCGCCCCCTCCCGCTCCCCATCCCCCAGCACCCTCCCCCTCCCCTGTGCCCCCCACCCCCTCCCCCTTGCCCCCCGCCCACCTTGCCCCCTTCCCCTCCCCCTTGCCCCCCCGCTCGCCCCGCTCGCCCTGCCCCCTTGGCCTCCCCCGCACCCGCCCCCTTCCCCTCCCCCTCCCCTCCCCCGCACCCGCCCCCTTCCCCTCCCCCTTCCCCCCCCCCCGTCGGCTTGACGGGGAGGGGAGGAAGGGGGAGGGGAAGGGGGCGGGCACGGGGGAGGGGGGCTCGACAAGGAGGGGGGGAAGGGGGACGGGAAGGGGGCAGGCGCGGGGGAGGGGAAGGGGGCGGGGCGGGCGGGGGGGCAAGGGGGAGGGAAAGGGGGCAGGGGGAGGGGGGGAGGGGAGCGACAAGGGGGCGAGGGGAGTGGGCGGGGCGACGATGGGGGTGAGGGGAGGGGTGGGGGCGGGGCGGGGGAGGGGAGGGGCAGCGGCAAGGGAAGGGGAGGGGGCGGGGGCGGGGAGGGGGAGGGGGGGATCCCCCCCACCTGTTGCGTGCGCAACAAGAGGCCCCCTCCCCCGCCCTGCCCCACCCCTTCCCGCTCCCCCTCCCCCCGCACCCTCCCCCTCCCCGGCCCCTTTCCCTCCCCACGCCCCTCGCCCTGCCCCCCCTCCCTCGCCCCCTTCCCCCCCTCCCCGTCGAGATTTGCAGGGGGAGGGGCGGGTGCAGGGGAGGGGAGGGGGCGGGGTGACGGCGGGGGCAAGGGGAGGGGCAGGGGGAGCGACAGGGTGAGGGGGCGGCGGCGGGGGCTAGGGGAGGGGGAGGGGGCAGGGGCAGGGGAGGGGAGGGGAGGGGGCGGCGGCGAGGGCGAGGGGAGGGGAGGGGGCAGCAGCAGGGGGAGGGGAGGGGAGGGGAGGGGGCGGGGGAGGGGAGGGGAGGGGGCAGGGCAAGGGGAGGGGGAGGGGAGGGGAGGGGGCAGCAGCGGGGCCGAGGGTAGGGGGCGGGGTGGGGCAGCGGCAGGGGAAGGGGAGGGAGCGAGGAGGGGGAGGGGGAGCAGGGGGATCCCCCCACCTGTTGCACATGCAACAGGTGGGGGATCAAGGGGGGAGGGGAGGGGGCGAGGCGGCCAGGAGGAGGGGGCGAGGTAGGCAAGGGGAGGGGGAGGGGGGATCCTCCCCCTATTGCATGCGGGAAGGTGGGGCAAGGGCGGGGCAGCCAGGGGGGAGGTGGAAGGGACGGGGCACAAGAAGGTGGGGCAAGGGCATGGGGAGGGAGAGGAGCCGAGGTGGGGGGTTAACCCCCCCACCTGTTGTGCATGCAATAAGTGGGGGGACCCGCACCTGTTGCAGATCCCCCCAGCTTTTGTGTGCGCAACAGGAGGGAGGGGGGCAGCGACGCGGGAGGGTAAGGCGTGGGAAGGCAGGAGGGGAAGGGAGGGGAGGGGGGTTAAAGGGGAAATTCCCCCCACCCACATGTTGTGCATGCAATAGGGGAGTCGTGGGAGCGAGAAGGGAAGGGCGGGGAGGTTGGGGGTTGGGAAGGGGAGAGGCGGGGAGGTTGGGGGTTGGGAAGGGGAGGGGCAGGGGAAGGGGTGGGGACGAGGGACGGGAGGGGGGTTAACCCCTCACTTGTTGCCCAAGCAAGAGGGGAAGGGGGGCGGCGATGGGAGGGGAAAGGGGAGGGGCACGAGAAGGGAAAAAATATTAATTAAATTAATTTATTTTAAAAAAATAAAAAAGTTAAAATAGATAAAACTTTAAAAAAAATTAAAAAATTAAATTAAATTTTAAATATAAAAATAAACTAATTAATTAAAATAAAATAATAAAAAAGGAAAAAAATTATTTTATTTTAAAAATTAAAAATAAATGAAACTTAAAATAATATTTAATTAAAATTTTATTTAATATTTTGAGTTTGAAAATCATTGTAATTCTCTTTTTCTATTTTTGATTGTTTTTCAAAAAACTATGGCTTCCAGTTTTGGTTCCAAGGTGTCTTTCAAATACCTTGAACATGCTTGGTATTTTATGGAGCGCAAATCAAAGTATTTTTTGGTAATCATTGCAGAGAATATATCAAGTGCGAAATATTCTACAGAGGCAGTAAGAAATGGTGGCATGGTCTCAAACATCAACATTAAAGAAAACAATTTGATAGAAGTTGTGTGCAAAGGAAAGAATGACGAGGTGGTTTACAAGTTAGAGTTACTCACAAGCACTTCTTGAAGCCATTACCAGATTGAGGGATCCCAAGAATTACTTAGTGCCTTAGAAGCATTGAAGAAAATGTGGGATGCATTTCCAAGTGGTGGTGTTGTACCTTCAGCAACAGTAAGTGTAGCAGTAAGTATGCCATCAATAACATATAACCCTCAAGTACCATCAATATCTGTGGCAGTAACTCTGGTAACTCCAGCAAGTGTAACTACAGTATCTCTAACTGTACCTACACCATCGACTGCTGCAACTACAGGAACAAGAAGAAGTGATCATGGAGCAGATTCAAGTTCTACAGCTATTCCCAGAAAGAGAGCAAAAATAACTCCTACTCCACGTGCAGATCATTCAAGTGCAGGCTATTTAAAACCAGGCGAAAAATTGGATAGCGATGAAGAGGAGGATCTGCAAGAAGAAGATACAAGTCTCGAAGACTTTTCTATAAGTGTGGTAGACTTACATCCTCCAGAGGATGAGGGATACATTGATTTTCACAATTCAGCATGGCCACAATGCTTATTGATCGAGCTTCGTTGTTCACAAATCAAAGAAAGCTAGATAAGATATTTGCACGCAAATTGTATGAAGATACGAGGAAAACAAGAACTCCAGTTGCCACTTATATCACTCTTCGTCCTATGGCATTTAAGAGACTTCAAGAAGATGATCCTACATTGCCTGATGTCACATTTCAAAAGCGCATGGACTTTCTTGATGCTTTTGAGAACTTTAGAGGGAGTGACTTTGTTCATGGAGAGGCTTTGTACCAAAGCCGATATGGGAGTGACATCGAGAAGAGATACATGCTGGCAAAGAATTTCTTGGAAAGATGCAGGTTTGAGCCCATTGATGGGCAACACTTTTGTGAAGCTTGCAGGATCGCCCTTGATGAGGGAAGAAAAGGAAACTTACCACAGATTGAGTGGATGGAAAAGTTTCAACGGGTCATTTGTCATATATGCATATTTAACGATGACTCGAAGTACATTCTAGAATCAGAAAGGCTGAATTCTGCTCCATTTAGGTTGAAAAAAAGCTCTTCTCTTTCTGAGATCTTGATAAAGGCAAGGGAGTTATGGATGGGCTATGGAAAGCCACAAACAGTGAAGGGTAGGAGACCTACATTTGAGTACATGGCAAAGAGGACTCGGTTCTATATATGCTTGAAAGGTGTTGTAAGCAATATGCAAGGCATACCAAGTAATAAGGTTGAGGAAAAGGATTTCAACACCGTCGTTGCAAGATACAGGGATGTTACTTGCTTTGTCTTCTGCGAGGACTCAGTGTTTCAGAGCATCGTGGATGTTTGCCAAGCATATGAAACAGGGAAGATATCCTTTGAGGCACCAAAGCACATTGCAACTCAGAGGAAAGAAGTAAAGAAACCAACATCTATTGTTTGGTGGAGAGCATTAAGGTTTGTTCCAGATGCAATAACAAAAGAAGTATGCAAGAAGATCCTAAGTGGTGACTGCTTCTTTGGAAAGAAGAGCAAGCATAGCAACTTAGATGAAGTGGTCACCCGAATGATTCAAAGTGAGGCTGCTCTCTCGGCAGTATTATTTTTATTGAAATCTGATGATGTGTTAGCTGGCAAGTCAATTGATGTGGATAAGAAGAAAGCACTTAGCCTAGGTCAACTCCTTGATAAGACATGGGCTAGAAAGTGGTTGGCTTCAATGGATGCAGATGCCACACCAACAAAGGATCTAAGAGCTAAAATGCCAAAGGTTGTTGAGACAAAATATATGGACATCAAGAAAAGGCCTTGTAGTCCACTACCCAAGCTAGAGCAATTGGTGGTTTAGATGATGGTTCTCCATTCAGAGATATCCTACTATGATATCCTAGCTTCTCCTATGATATCCTGCTATCAGAGAATGATACAAAATTTGCACACATTAATGGCATTGATATAGAGCATTTCATAACAATGAGCGGTCATGCTTGGGAGAAGCCATGCGTATTTTTCATAGATGAATTGCAACACCTTGCAGTGTCACGGATAGTTGAACTTGTGCGGTTTATCGTAGAAGGTCCTATGGCAGATAAGAAAAGATCAACGTTGGTCCTGTTCATGACAGAATCACAAAGGGATGCCTTATATGTGAGTTTGACATCTGCATTTGGGTATTTACTTTCAAAAGTATACCATGGTATAGTCCTATGTAATCATATGATTGTCTTGGAAGGCACTACCA
Organism: Dipteris shenzhenensis; assembly: GCF_047967505.1. NCBI lineage: Eukaryota > Viridiplantae > Streptophyta > Polypodiopsida > Gleicheniales > Dipteridaceae > Dipteris > Dipteris shenzhenensis. The sequence goes on from NC_141620.1 coordinate 27,056,221, forward strand.
TTCAAGTCTTGCAGCCTTTCGTGATGTGCTTCTTATCGAGGGGTGGTGGCAATCTAATCCAAATTCCTTTAAGGACTCTCGAGCTTCATTACTTTGAGGACAATACGGTTAAGCTTGATGCAGCAATGGTGGATTACAGAAAACCGATGGATCCTAATGTGATACTAGAGATGACAAAGAATTTATTGAATGATGGGTGGGAAGTAGCATTTTATCGAATGGGTTTTGCCATTGAGAAATTACTATGCCAAGGTAGAAATGTAAATGTCATTGATACCCCCCATCAAATTGAGTTTTTTGACACATATTACAGTTGCACTACCTTCTTTGAAGAGGAAAATGTCAAAGACGAGGGTAGTGAGTCTGAGGGTGATGATTCTAGCTCAGGTGATGATGAGGATGAAAGCTCTATATCCGATGACTTACGGCAAGAATAAATCCACACAAAGAATAAGGGTGATCAATTTTTAACTAGAGTCAAGGAGGTTCCACTCATCATACGAGAAGGCTCGCGGCAGCAAGAAGTTACAGTAGTACAGCACATCACAGGAAAAGGTAAGGCTAAAGAGGTGGAAGCACTTCCCTTAAAATTAAAAGTGAGGAAGGCACCCTTGATCTTGGGTGAAGGACAGGCAAGTGGATCGATCTTGGGTGAAGGATAGGCAAGTGGCTCAAGCAAGGAATCCTTACTCAAAGAAGGTATGGACGAGGCAAAGCATGACTAGGAGGAGTTACCAGGAGGCATAGATGGTTCTTCAACCATGACCTTACAGACTCCAGAGCAGCCTACTAGTCAGGAACCTGGTAGCCAGGTCCCTACTCACCAAGAACATGGTCATGAGACTCTAGAGCAGCCTACTAGTCAGATGCTTGGAACTGAAGAGCAAACTACTGAGGACCTTGCTACTAAGACTCCAGTCTTAGAGCAGCCTATTAGTCAGGACCCTGGTAGTCAAGGGCCTGGCATTGAGGACATTGGTACTGAGTAACATGATGGCTAACGGCTTTGTTATCACAAGTTTTGGCATTGAGGACATTGGTACTGAGTAACATGATGGCTAACACCTTTGTAATCACAAGTTTTGAACTTCTATGTAAAGTGAATATCTAATAAAAAGTTTACTACTTTTTTTATTTCTTTACTCTCATTATTGTGTATAAAGATTGTTTATGAGGGCCATTTTATACTTAATGGTGTATTTTAAACTTTATGTCAAATGTGTTTTTATAGTTAAGGGTGTTTTTTAATACCAAGTGTGGTGTATATGTACACTACTTACACATAAAAGGATTTATCTACACTATCTTTCTAAGGGCTTTATGTACACCACCTTTCTAAAAGAAATGGTCATAAAGGTGTGTGCACACCACTTATACATAAACGTGTTTATTTACACCACCTGTCTAAGAGAATTGGTCATCTATTATTGGTCATCTATTGATGTTCTTAGGTGATAGTAGCTCAATTCACAAGAAGTTATGAAGATGTTTATGTAGACCACTTTGTAAGAGATTTTTGTGAAGTTATGAAGATGTTTATGTAGACCACCTTTGTAAGAGATTTGGTTATGCATTGATGTTCTTAGTACTTAATCATCAAATTTTTTGTTTTGAGTTGGCAAATCTAGTTCAAAAAACAACATTACTAGTATATTCAAAATTTTTGGACTGTTTTTTAGTCCATTTCTCAAATTGGACTTTACACAAGTCCAAAAATTTTGAATAGTGTGGTCCTGTCATCTTTCGACACTTCTTTTTGCTGGTGTGATGGGATGATCAGCTACATGGGTGGGATGTCGGTTATGTCGTGCCTTGCAAATAATAGGGATGGCCTTTGTAGCAATGGCAACAAACCTACAATAACCCTGAGGGGAGGTCTACCCATGAGGCAGACATATGCAATGAAAGCATCCGTCGGCATGTGTAGACAAGCAAAAGATATTAAATTTCTCATCTTCGGACAAGTCTTGGCAAATTATGCATAGGGTTTTGGTCCCAATGGAACATTCCCATTTTATTGTTGGATGAGCAGATATGATCCTGATTTGAAGTCGCTTCCATTGGATAAGCACGCATGCGTTGAGGTGATCTTCCACTTGTAGAGCAGCCACAAGCTCTTGGTACACCACCATTGTGCATTGAAGTGGGGTTTCATTGGTGTTGTCTTCCAATGCCTCATTGTTGTGCACTAGCAATTGGAGTTCAAGCTTGAAGATGATTATCTTTTTGGAGTACATCTCAATCATTTTTTCTTTGTATTGATGGTAGATGGTTGTATATGCCTCCTTAAGCTTTCTCATTTGCAAGGTGGCCTTTGCTTGTTCACGAATGTCTTCAGTGGTATTGGATCATTGGTCCAAGACTTGTGCTTGTGAAGTGCTAGCCTCTTGAGTGGTAGCAAGTTGGTCCTTTAAGATTCTACAATCTTGTGTAAGCTCATCAATGCTGAAGGCACGCACTGCCAAAGATTGTTTCATTTCATCAAGCTTGTCTTTGCAATCCTGGAGCTCTTCTTCTTTGTGAATTAGAGTGAGTCGAGCTTGTGCCACTTCCTCCACCTGTTGAGCATGTGTGGATGTCAAGGAGTTATAGTAGGTCTATAGGATTGTCATTGCTTGTACTACTGCTATCAGCTATGTTTGACTTTGGTGGAGGTTGGAGGTCACATCCCTCACTACCTTTTCTTGAGCTTGGAGAGCTTGGTACATGTGCACTTCTTCTACCTCCTTCTCATCTATCTGTGCCCAAAGTGCCTTGACCTCTATGGCGATTCCCTGGAATCGGTCTTTGATTTTTGTTGCAGTTTGTCTTTCCAATTTCCTTGCATATTCTTCCTTGGCCAAGCTAGTGAATAGTTCTGACATTTGGATCATTTGGCTAGCTTGATGTTAGAGAATGATAGACGGTGATGAGGTCTGCTGATACTGTTGATATAAGTGGTGCCCATGTAGCCAGCCCAATGACTCTATAGTACTTGGGGGACGTTGTTCCAATGGTATTTCAATCCCATGTGTACAATAGTCATACTGTCGATCTGGCACTAGCTCCCCTTGTGGCTCATTGACTGGCATGGCATCGATGGGTGATTCTAGTACTAATGTAGCCTCAGGCTCTGGTGTCAATCTTTCCTCAAGTTTTGGTGCCGATCTTGCCTCGGGCTCTGGTTGCTACTGTTGTTGGAGATATATTGGTTGCAGTTCTGCACCGAGCTGTAGCATCTCTTAGGGCAATTCCGCAATCCCGACCTCTAGAATAGGTATTTCTTCTAAGGTAGCTGCACCTATCAATGTGATAGTAGGAGAAGTTGGTGACAGCTCCCATCCTGGTGAGAAGGGTATGTCCAACTCCTCAATTGGTTTTGGTGATGGGGTCAGAGTCATTTCTCTTTCTTTGATGATTATAGCCAATAAGTGTGGAATTTTACATTTTTGGCCTAAAAAACCATCTAGTTTCTTTGTAAAGAAGATGACTAAGTGCTGGAACCAGTCTTGTTTTAGCTTCCTACTCAGCAAAACAAATGTGCAGAGTGGAAGAGATCGATTCTTGCTGCACTTAACCCCCAGGATTATGGATAGGAATTGTGTTGCTTCCTTGAGGCGATGGTCAAGGATTGTGCAATATGCCATCTCTATGGATCAATGTGCCCTTGGTGAGGAGAGACTGTACTTCAATAAACTTTGCATCGGCAGGCCGTTTTGGGGTATTTGGCACCTTGTGTTGGCAGTGAGAAAGCCTTTTGAATGATTGTATTGTCGAGGATAATGTTTAGTGGGCTCTGATGTACAGTGATTGTACTGTACTTGCCAACCTTTGCATTGCTAGAGTGGTAAGAATGGAGAAAGTCCTTGATGTATGTGGTCATTGTAGTATTGTCCTCCAAGGATTTCAGTCTCTCATGCAAACTACCTAGACCCCTTTGCTCTAAGTAAGATGTTGCTTCCTGGGAAAGAGCATAAGTCGATGGGGGTGGCCAAACAAGTCCACTGACTGGGCCCCTTCAATGGCTGTGTAGGTCATTGGTGACTGGGGTGGCATTTGTTCTTCTTGGTCATGCACAAAATCCTCTTCAGAGCTATCGCTTTGGACAACGAATGGTTGTGGTCGCCGTGGTTAAGAGGATGTAGATGGTTGCGAACTCTGGAGGGGGTCACGTGGTTGAGGCGGTGGGCTCTTTCTGTGCCTCCTCTTTAGTGGTGGCATCTTTCTGAATGTGCATCCATGTGCATATGGTGTACCATTGATCATTAGATTGGTTGGCATGTCGGTATGGCCTTTCTGTGTATGTGTGAGAGATCTTATTTTTATACATGCTTTGAGAGTGTGGAATGAAAGTGTCTAGTATAATTATTCATGCAATCATCTATGTGTCTAAGCGAAAGCGTGTGAGTGCACGTGACCTAGTAGCTAGGTATGGACTAACTATATGCTTTTTTTATTGCTGGGATTTTCATAGGGGAGCTAGAACTCTGGCATCACTTATGAGCCCTAGGTTAAAATCGATTGATGCTACCTATATGTGCGAAGATGTACATATGCAAGTGAGTGCTCGTGATAAAATCTAATCCTAACTAAGGAAGACTTGGTTTCCCAAATCTTTTTTTTCGTTGAGGATGGCTTGTGTGTTGATGTGGAAGCACTTCAGTCGGCTCCCGTTTATTGTTGTGTTGAATTGGACTCCATCCAATGTTTCTAGAAGTACAGCTCTGATGGGATTCATCATTTGTACTCCGTAGGGTCCTTAACCAAGATACTTTAGTTTCCCCTTGTGTACTTTGGCATTGTATAACAGGACTAAGTCTCCTTCCTTGATGTCTTTAGCTTTCACATTTCAATCAAACCATGCCTTTCTTCTGTGTTTTTCTATTGTCATGGCATGTCAGGGGACTAGTCTCTTGTCTCTGTATGCTTCTCCAACTAATAGAGCCCTTCTTTCAAGGATTCATGGTCTCCCATGCATTCGTGTACTGCTATGCATAGACTTGGTATTACAAATTTGAGTGGGACCATAGCTTCAAGGCCGTACACCATTGAAAAGGTGTGTTCCCTGTACTGACCTTGAATGTGGTTCTATATGCCCATAAGGCTACATTCAGCTTTCTGCCCAATCAAAATGATGTGGTTCTACTACCTTGGTGAGGATAATGCATATTATTTTGTTGGTGGATTCGGCTTGGCCATTCCCTTGGGGGTGGTAGGATGTGCTTTTTCTATGGATTACCATGAAGCCAGACAAGAGTCTTGGATTACCTCATTGACAAAATGTGTGCCCCTATCCGACACAATTTCAATGGGGCATCCCAATCGGGTGATCATATTTTCGTATAAGAATCTTGCTGTGCTTCTGACATCTGCCTTTCTGACTACTTTAGCTTCAGCCCATTTTGTAAAGTAATCAGTGGCCACAATGATGTAGCATGCCTGTGTTCCTTTTGCCGCTGGATGTATGGGACCCACATAGTCAATCCCCCATTTTTCAAATGGTTTTTGTGCAACAACTGTTGTTAGGGGATTGAAGTCTTTGTGTTCTGGTTTAGTAGTCCGTTGGCATACATCACAGCCTTTTACATATTCATAGGCATCTGCCCAGAGTGTTGGCCACCAGTAGCCTGCGAGGAGAACTTTTCTTGTTATGGCTTCCCCTTGGAAGTGTCCTCCTGCAATGCCTTCATGGACTTCACTCAGGATTGGCATGATCTCATGAGACATTACACATCTTCTTAATATTTGGTCCTTGCCCATCTTATATAGTTGTCCTGCAATGAGTTGATAGGGTGCAGCCTTTAGAATCAATTTTCTTGCATCTACTGCTTTCATTTCAGGGGGTGGTCTTCCTACCATCAAGTACCCAATGATACCTCCACACCACTCTAGAATAGCATCTATTTGAAATAGTGTGGCATCTGGTAAGTCATCTTCGACTCATGTAGCTTCTTTTGACTCGAGAAATGTGATCGGCAATGTAGTGTTGGGCACCTTTGTGGACCACTATTTTAAAGTTGAATTCTTGAAGCAAGAGGGGCCATCTGGATATTCTTCTTGTAGTACACAGACGGTTCACAAGATAAAGCAATGCTTGATGGTCGGTGTAGAAGACAAAATCATTTGCTAGTAGATAGTGCCAAAATTTATTTACATTATACACCATTGCTAGGGCTTCTCTTTTTGTGGTTGTATAATTGATCTCTACATCATTGAGTTGTCGACTGGTGAAGTAGAATGGGTAGTCTTTCCTATGTTCACTAGGTTGACAAAGCACACTCCTAATTGCATACTTGGATCCATCAGTATGAACATGAAAATAAATATCCCAATTGGGAGATATAAGGATGGGTGCTGTGATTAGGCACCACTTTAAAAGCTCAAAAGCTTGGTCACACTCTTCGGTCCATAAGAATTCCACTAATAATTTGTAAAGTGGTCTAGCTATCATGGCATAATGCAATATAAATCTTCTATAATAGCTGGCATGTCCCATAAAGACTTGTACACCTTTAGAATTTGAATGAGGAGGCAATTTCATGATGATTTTGATTTTTTTTTACACATACTTGCGTATGTTTACTCATTACTTGAGATGCTAGTCTCCCTAGCAACAGTGCCAAATGTTGGCTCTTTCCTACGGCTTTCATAGGAACAGTAGGGTATTCTCAGTATGCAAGGTTCCAAGGCTTTTTGTCACCTACAGATATATTGGGGTTATCGTTTGTAGTATATGTGTAGCTTAGGACCTCGAGTCGTGTTCCATTGAGAGATGTATGCTTAAGTGCAGTAAGCAAACATAGTACATGCATGTGTAAAAGGAACGGGTATCATCATGGTTGAGATAATCAATACTTTTGCCTTCATTGGGGGTTGTAGGGTTTGTGAAGATAGTGGGAGAGAGGGAAGGAGTCTCACTTGCAGCTTTCTCACATACACAATGAGGGAATACACACACAGGTGGAGGCTGAAAACAGTTTTCCTCTTCTTAGTTGTGAAAGCCAAAAGAACTCTAGTACAAAGAAATAGAAGGACGCTATATGTGGGTCTCAAACCAAACTCAACTAACTAAGGTGGCATACTAACTGAGCCACAAACTAGAGTAGATAAGGATAGCTATCATCCAACTATTATTCATGGGCAGTGTACCAACCGCATTTGCAGCTAACAAGTCGGTGACATATCACCCTGGCATATCACAAGTGGAGCTCGATATCTCAACACTCCCCCTCGAGCTCAATCCCAATTCTTGCACACCAAGCAGGTCTCTGAACTTGTGCAGCTTCTCTGCGCCCAATGCCTTCGTGAATATGTCAACGACCTGATCCTCTGTGCTGACATAAACTAGATCAATAAGACCTAGTAAAACCTTCTCCCGCACATAGTGATAATGCACCTCAATGTGCTTTGTCCTAGCATGATAGACTGGGTTATTTGCCAAGTGTATACTGCTCATGTTGTCACAATAAATGACAACTGGCCCATCTGTAGACCGATGCATATCATAAAGTAGCTTATGCAACCAAGCTACCTCACATGCAGCCATTGCTACACCCCTGTACTTAGCCTCTGTGCTCGACAAGGCAACTGTAGGCTGTTTCTTGCTGCTCCAGGTGACTGTAGCACTCCCAAAAGAGAACACATATCCACTAGTAGATTATCTATCAGAAGTACTTCTAGCCCAATCAGCATCAGTCTATCCATGCAACTGTATCTAAACCCCAGCCTCATAAAATAATCCATACTGCAATGTGGACTTCACATACCTGAGTATGCGTCTAGCCGCATCCAAATGCAGTTTCCTTGGAGCCTGCATAAACTGACTTACCAATCCAACAGCATAGCTTAAATCTGGCCTGCTAATAGTCATATAAATCAAACTTCCTACTATGCATCTGTACATAGTAGGGTCTTCGAGAAGCTCACCTGCATCTATACTCAGCTTCACATTCTGCTCCAAAGGAACTGAAATAGACTTACAAACTGTCATCCCATATTTGGACAGCATGTCCAATCCATACTGCCTCTGCAAGAGCTGTATCCCACTTGGTGATCTAATCACCTCAATGCCCAAGAAATAATGCAACTCTCCCAAATCCTTCATCTCAAACTTCTACCTTAATAGCATTTTCACATGAAGGATATCTTCATCACTATCACCTGTGATGATCAAATCATCAACATAAATGACAAGCAGCATAATACCTTTCTCTGTTTTTCTCACAGAGAGTGAGAAATCTGTCTTGGAAATTTGAAAGCCAATAGTGACAAGATATTGTCTTATCTTATGAGACCATGCTCTAGGTGCTTGCTTCAAGCCATACAAGGCTTTCTTCAACCTGCAAACAAACTCAGGATGAATAGCATGAACATAACCTGGTGGCTGCTCCATAAAGACCTCTTCTTGCAAATCACCATGCAAGAAGGCATTCTTTACATCCATCTAATGTAAAGACCATCCCTTTGATGTAGCCATAGCAATGACTGCTCTTACAGTTGCCATCCTTGCAACCGGACTGAATGTTTCTTCATAATCAATTCCGTATGTCTGTGCATACCCCTTGACAACTAATCTTGCCTTGTATCTGTTCACAGAACCATCTGCATTGTGCTTGATCTTATAAACCCACTTACAGCCAATTGCATTCTTGTCTTTAGGCAAAGGCATCAATTCCCATGTAGCATTTGCTTCCAAGGCATCCATTTCTTCATCCATGGCTTTCTCCCATTTTTCATTTCCCATGGCTTGTTCAAAAGAACTGGGTTCTGGTTCCTGTATCACTTTGACCATATAGGCATAGTGAATGGCTATAAATCCATCATATTTCAGCCTATCCATAGGATACCTAGCTCTGGTAGACCTGTGCAAAATAGGCTCACTTCCAGGTGCTCTCAAAACATTCCTGGTCTTCCTTACTCCAGGTGTAACAACAGAAGGAATACCCAACTCATCATCAATGCTCTATCCTGAGCCACTGGATTCACCATCCACATAAGAGTGACCTGCATTCACATCAAACATGGGCTGATCTACCTTCTCTTTTCCTTTTTGTGATACCTGCGTACCATTATCTGCATTTCTTTGAGGAGATTCTCTTGATCTCAATCTGCCTGTCCATGGCAAAGTATGTGAACCACTGCTAGAGGACACTGCAGGTCCACTAATATTTTTTGATTGCTGCTATGAATTCTATGCAGCATTACCATTTTGTGCATCTACATCAATCATCACATTTACTGGTTTATACCAGCTGCTCATCTCATCAAAAACAACATCTCTGCTGACTGTAAACTTACGAGTAGAAGCGTTATAGCATCTATACCCTTTCTGCTGCTGTAGAGAATAACCAATAAAGATGCACTTCTGAGCTTTTGGATCCAACTTGGACCTCAACTCATCTGACACATGAACATAGGCAATGCAACCAAATATTTTCAAATGAGAAATGTCTGGTTACCTACCAGTATACATCTCCTCTGGCGTCATGCCATGTATTGCTGTAGTGGGAGTCCTGTTCATTATGTAAACTACTGTAGCAACTGCTTCAGCCCAATAATAATCTGGTAGATCTTTTTCATTTAGCATGGCCCGAGATACCTCTCCAATATGCCTGTTTTTCCTTTCTACAAGTCCATTTTGCTGTGGGGTATGACTGCATGAATATTGCTACTTTATGCCATGCTCCTGCAGGAACCTTGCAAACTCATTTGAGAGGTACTCTCCCCCTTCATTTGACATTAGGCATTTTATTTGCAAGCCTGTTTCTTTTTCAACCATAGCTTTAAAAGCTTTGAAGTGCCCAAACACTTCACTTTTCTTTTTCATAAAATACACCCAAACTTTTCTGCTGAAGTCATCAATAAACATGACAAAATAGTGACAGCCTCCAATAGATGCAGCTTTAGTAGTCCACACATCAGAGTGGATTAATTCCAATGGCTTTTTACTCTCTTGAACATGCCTAGGAAATGGTTTCCTTGCCTGTTTTCCAAATTGATAGGCTTCACAAACCTTATGCATTTCTGCAACCTTGAATTTAGGCAATCCTGCAACAATATTTTGGGCTTGCATTGATTTAAGTCGCTGTATATTAACATGACCAATGCATTTATGCCAGATATCAATATCTGCAACTACACTGGTGCCATGTGCAAGCATTGCTGCACTCAATTCAGGCATATCTCCATCCAACGTAAACATCCTGCCCTTCTTCTTTCCTTTTGCTATCAAGCGATCGTTATTTTTCATATCCTCAACAAAGCATCCATGAGGATTAAATCTGACCTGCAAGCCCTGCTCAACCATTTGACCAATAGAACCAGGTTCTTGGTGATGTTTGGGACATGAAATACATCAGACAGGTATTTCTTTTTCCCATCCTACATATACAAAGGAATTTTACCAATCTGCACAAAAGGATGTGCCGTATCATCACCAGTCTCCACAAATCCTGGTTTTCCCATTTTCCTTACATCTTGCATCCATTCGGCATGACTTGTCATGTGGTTTGACGCACCTGAGTCAACATACCACACATCATTTCATTCTTCTGCACTTGTCACAGAATTGGTCATATGCTGCACCATAAATAGATGCTCATTTCTGCCATCACCCTGTCTACTAGAAGATGCATAATTGCCTTGCTACAATTTTCTATTCATAATGTCATTCTGCTTTTTGTAGCAATCCTTAGCCATATGACCCATTTTACCACAGTAGTAGCATTCAACATTGTTGTTTGCATTTTGGCCTCTCTGCCATCCACCACGGCCTCTTTGGCTCCCCCTGCCTCTAGAGTTACCACGTCCTCCTCCATAGGACTGGTTTTCTTGAGTTTGTTTCATATTCTGATTTCTGCCATGGCCTCTAGCTCGGCCTCGTCTACCTCTGCCTCTACCTCTTCCAGCATTTGAGTAGAAGACAGGTTCTTTTGAAGTTCCTCCTAAAGAAGATGCACCCCCATTTCTCTGCTCTTCAGAAATTAGAAGAGCAAACAACTCTTCAAAATCAGGAAATTTTTCGCGGACGGCAATGGATGTCCGAAACTGTGCATAATCCTTTCCTAGACCATTCAAGGTCATAGAAACTAGATCATCATCTTCCACTGGTGACCCAATGGAAGCAAGTGCATCTGCAATTTTGTTCACCTTCATGTGGTAGTCATTGATGCTCAAATTTTCTCTCTGCACATTGTGCAACTCCTGTTTGAGCTGCATTTTCCTGGCTTGTGTATTTGTGCTGTACATTTTTGCCAAAGTATCCCATGCCTCCTTTGGCGTGCTTGCATCCTGAATATGCACAATCATAGAATCCGAAATACTGATAGACAGCCAGTACATAACTTTTCTGGCTCTCTCATGCCATCCTTTAAATGCCTGCATTTCCTGTTTATTGGGAACATTAGGAAGAACTGGTTCTTCTTCATTTCCTGTAATGAACTCCCAATAGCCTTTTCCCATAAGAAAATTTGTCATTCTAAACTTCCATGCCTAGAAGTTGTTCTTGTCAAGCTTTTCAGTGACAATCTGTGAAAGAGAATCAGATGCCAATACAGAACACTGCAAAATATTCTGTCACTGTAAAAAAACACAACTTTTGCCTCACACGGGCAAATCTACAAAACTGACGAAAGTGGTATTTGACCACACAGTCACTTCCTAGTGATGATTTTGCATCAACAGGCAACAATCATGATTTTGCAACTCCCAATATCTCTGCTCACAGGCATATGATGCAATTTCTGTGGTAACTTTTCACCAACCAGCAGAGCAGTGGTCACGCAGCAAAAAACAGGGCCTTTTTCTGAGTGCCTGCGAAACTTTCGCCCTAAAAACGGGCTCTGAAATGGCCTCGAATCAGAAAAATAAAGTCACCAAGGGCTTCGCCCATCTCCCGTAGCATATACTACCCTCTCGCCACACCATGAAGGGTGTCTCAATCTGAGACAGTGCACTCTTGCACTTCTGGCTGTGCTACCTGCAGAGATCTTCTCCCAAACTTGAAAAAGGAAAGCAACATTGGTCCTCTTACCAGAACACCATGAACTTGGTTTGCTTTCTTGAGCTCCTTACCACGAACAAGGCTCTGATACCATGTGAAGATAGTGGGAGAGAGGGAAGGAGTCTCACTTGCGGCTTTCTCACATACACAATGGGGGAATACACACATAGGTGGAGGCTGAAAACAGTTTTCCTCTTCTTAGTTGTGAAAGCCAAAAGAACTCTGGTACAAAGAAATAGAAGAACCCTGTATGTGGGTCTCAAACCAAACTCAACTAACTAAGGTGGCATACTAACTGAGCCACAAACTAGAGTAGATAAGGATAGCTATCATCCAGCTATTATTCGTGGGTGGTGTACCAACCGCATCTGCAGCTAACAAGTCGATGACATAAATACACAACCGTCACCATGGCATATCACGAGTGGGGAGCTCGATATCTCAATAGGGTTTAGGAGGACTTTAAGGGTTAGAAGGAGGTTTCAAGGTTTAGGAGTTCCAGGGTTAAAAAGAGTTCCAAGCTTTAGAAGGAGGTTCCAGGGGTAGAAGGAGTTCCAAGGTTTAGAAGGAGGTTCTAGGGTTAGATGGAGTTCCAAGGTTTAGAGTAGAGTACATGGTGGAGAACTCGTCTCCCTCGCAGATCATGGAGTTTAAGGGTTAAGGAACAAAGGGTTTAGGGGGAGCATAGGAATGGGAGAGGAAGAAGGTGTAAGAGCATGGGGGAAAGAAGAGAGAGGAGGAAAGACAGAGGAGGAGGAGAAGGGAGGAGGAGAGAGGAGGAGGAGGAGGAGGAGGGAGGAAGAGGGAGGAGGGAGGAGGAGACGGAGAGGATGGGTTGCAAGGTTGGAGGAGAGGGGAGGAGGGGTTGCAAGGTTAGGACATCATTTTGGACGTGGAGTGCAAGGAAGCATGGATACTTGAGACAATTGCTTGGAATACCAAAGTAGAACTCAACACAATGCCCCAAAGAGTGTGGGCTTCATTCCATTATGAAGTATTTATACAAGTTGGAGAGCTTCTCTCTCTGCATGTAGGAATTGTAACACCTTCTCTCTCTCTACATGTAGAACTTGCATGTAGAACTTGCATGTACAACTCGCATGTAGGAGTTGCATGTAGGAGTTGTATGTAGAAGTCATATGTAGAACTTGCATGTAGAACTCGCATGTACAAGTCATATGTAGAACTTGCATGTACAACTCGCATGTACAACTCGCATGTAGAACTTGCATGTACAACTCGCATGTACAACTTGCATGCAGGAGTTGCATGTACAACTCGCATGTACAAGTTGCATGTAGGATTTGTATGTAGAAGTCATATGTAGAACTTGCATGTAGAACTCGCATATACAACTCGCATATTGGAGTTGCATGTAGAACTTGCATGTAGAACATGCAAGTTGGATTTCTAAGAGGGATTATTTCTAGCCTTATGCAAGTACAAGTAGAGCTTTGCTGCTACTCTACACACACATTTTGTTCTACTTAAGTCCATGTTGGCACAGAGTCAACACAACTCTAATTAAAAAGATCACTCAGATTCACTAAGGGTTGTCTATGCAATAAAATCGAATCAAGTTGGCTAAGAATGCCCTTGCAGCATCGGCAGTGATTCCCCTTTCCTTGCATCCAAGAACCATAGCAAAACATTTTGCCTCACTATCTTTCAATAGCCCCATTATGGCAAATTTTCCTAGCATGCATTCTTCCTCTTCATTCAATGTAACCTGTTGAGCATGCACCGTACTTCTTGTAGTAGGACAAGTCCCTCTCACTCTAGTTTTGGTTATAGGTGAAGCAATACCTTTCTCTGTGTCTTTTTTTGAACTATGATTAGACATATAAGATTCGACATTCATCCTTTCGAGCACTTCTTTGTTTTTTTCTTTGAATTCAAGGATCACTGGTTGAAAATAATAGAACATATCATGCCCTTCAACAATCAGAGCTTGACCAAATTTGTTAGAAGAGATGGCACTGCGCACATCTACTGCATCATCTAGCATCTGTAGGTACAGCAATAACTCATGAATCAAAATAGAATCACCACAATCTATATCAAATTTTATAAGGAAAATGCAATTTTTTGCTAGATTAACACGACCCGTGTAAGGCGAAACATCAATGAACATTGTTCTTACTGATTTGCATTCCTCTTTAAAACAACACCACACTCTCATTAATGGTTGAAACTCTGCTTTGACATTCATCCTATCTGGTCGGTTGATTCTACTCTTTGTATCCTTGTGGAATGCCATCGCACCCCAAACCATGAAGAAATCTTTCTATTAACAGGATGCTCCAAAGTATGCAGCATGTGTTGCACCATGCCCTTTTCTCCTCCAGTGGACCAAATGCCAACATGGTAGTGATCGAGCAACCATTGTAGAAACTCTAAACACCCAAGATTGAGAACAAGCCAATAATTCCACCTAGTTGAAGGTGTGTGCAAAGTATTGTGCCCAACAAATATGCTTTGCATATTCGATCACGCATAAAACACCATTTTTGCCTTAGTGTCATGCACCACCATAAAAAGCAAGGTCCTAGGTGTGTTATTCAAACAAGTACTTATTGGATGGGGGCTCCACTTTCAAGCAAGTCCGTTTCAACTAGGTTGAGATGCATGAAAAGTATTGTCACCATCGAATATGCTTTGCATGGTTGATCACGCATTATACGATGTTTTTCAGGTAGTGATTTGCACATCCACAAAAAAACACGCCCTTAGGTATGTTATCTAACCAAGTAGCTATCAGATATGGGTGTACCTCTTTGAGAACATTTCAATACCACCTAGGTTAAAACATAGGAAAAGTATTGTGCCCATCGGATATGCTTTGCATGGTCGATCGAGCATTAAATACCTTTTTTCCCTTAGTGTCATGCACATCCGTAAAAAAATATGCTGCTAGGTTTGTTATCCGATCAAGTACTTATGCGATGGGAATGCCACTTTGCATGTAAGTCAATTCCACCCAGTTGAAGGTGTGTGCAAAGTATTGTGCCCATCGGATATGCTGGCATTGTCGATCAAGCATAAAACCCCATTTTTACCTTAGTGTCATGCACAACCATAAAAAAACACGGTCCTAGGTGTGTTATTCAAACAAGTGTGTATCGGATGGGGGATCCACTTTGTATGCAAGTACTTTTCAACTAGGTTGAGGTGCATGCAATGTATTGTCACCATGGGATATGATTTGCATGGTCGATCACGCATTATACAATATTTCTCCCGTAGTGATATGCACATCCGTAATAAAACACGCCCTTAGGTATGTTATCTGACCAAGTACTTATCGGATGGGTGTGCCTCTTTGAGAACATTTCAATATCACCTAGGTTAAGGCATAGGAAAAGTATTGTGCCCTGAGGATATGCTTTGCATGGTCAATCGAGAATTAAATACCATTTTCGCCTTAGTGTCATGCACATTCGTTAAAAAACACGCTGCTAAGTGTGTTATTCGATCAAGTACTTATGCGATGGGAATGCCACTTTGCATGTAAGACAATTCCACCTAGCTGAAGGTGTGTGCAAAGTATTGTCCCCATCAGATATGCTTTGCATTGTCGATCAACCATAAAACATTGTTTTTGCCTTAGTGTCATCCACAACCATAAAAAAACATGGTCCTAGGTGTGTTATTCAAACAAGTACTTATCAGATGGGGGCTCCACTTTGCACGCAAGTCCACTTCCACTAGGTTGAGGTGCGTGCAAAGTATTGTCACCATCGGATATGCTTTACATGGTCGATCACACATTATACAACATTTTTCCGATAGTGATATGCACATCTGCAAAAAAACACACCCTTAGGTATGTTATCTGGCCAAGTACTTATCGGATTGGTGTGCCTCTTTGAGAAAATTTCAATACCACCTACGTTAAGGCATAGGAAAAGTATTGTGCCCATCGGATATGCTTTGCATGGTCGATCGAGCATTAAATACCATTTTTGCCTTAGTGTCATCATGCACATCCGTAAAAAAACACGCTACTAGGTGTGTTATCCGATCAAGTACTTATGCGATGGGAATGCCACTTTGCATGTAATTCGATCAAGTATTGTGCCCATCGGATATGCTTTGCATTGTGGATCAAGCATAAAACACCATTTTTGCCTTAGTGTAACACACAACCATAAAAAAACACGGTCCTAGGTGTGTTATTCAAATAGTACTTATCAGATGGGGGCTCCACTTTGCACACAATTATCTTTCAACTAGGTTGAGGTGCGTGCAAAGTATTGTCACCATAAGATATGCTTTGCATGGCCCATCATGCATTATACACCGTTTTCCCCTAGTGATATGCACATCTGCAAAAAAATAGGCCCTTAGGTGTGTTTTCTGACAAAGTACTTATCGGATGGGTGTGCCTCTTTGAGAGCATTTCAATACCACCTAGATTGAGGCATATGAAAAGTTTTGTGCCCATCGGATATCCTTTGCATGGTCGATCGAGCATTAAATACTATTTTTGCTCTAGTGTCATGCGCATCCATAAAAAAACACACTGCTAGGTATGTTATCTAATCAAACACTTATGGGATGGGCATGCCACTTTGCATGTAAGTCCTTCTCACCTAGTTGAAGGTGTGTGCAAAGTATTGTGCCCATCAGATATGCTTTGCATAGTCGATGATGCATAAAACACCATTTTTTCCTTAGTGTCATGCACCACCATAAAAAAACATGGTCCTAGGTGTGTTATTCAAACAAGTACTTATTGGATGGGGGATCCACTTTGCACACAAGTCCGTTTCAACTAGGTTGAGATGCATGCAAAGTAATGTCACCATCGGATATGCTTTGCATGGTCGATCACGCATTGTACAATGTTTTTCAGGTAGTGATTTGCACATTCGCAAAAAAACACGCCCTTAGGTATGTTATCTAACCAAGTAGATATCAGATGGGTGTGCCTCTTTGAGAACATTTCAATACCACCTAGGGTAAGGCATAGTAAAGGTATTGTGCCCACCGGATATGCTTTGCATGGTCGATCGAGCATTAAATACCTTTTTTGCCTTAGTGTCATGCACATCCGTAAAAAAATACGCTGCTAGGTTTGTTTTTCCGATCAAGTACTTATGCAATGGGAATGCCACTTTGCATGTAAGTCAATTCCACCCAGTTGAAGGTGTGTGCAAAGTATTGTGCCCATCATATATGCTTTGCATTGTGGATCAAGCATAAAACACCGTTTCTGCCTTAGTGTAATGCACAACCATTAAAAAACACAATCCTAGGTGTGTTACTGAAACAAGTACTTATCAGATAAGGGCTCCACTTTGCACGCAAGTATCTTTCAACTAGGTTGAGGTGTGTGCAAAGTATTGTGACCATCGGATATGCTTTGCATGGCCGATCATGCATTATACACCGTTTCTCCCCTAGTGATATGCACATCCGTAAAAAAACATGCACTTAGGTGTGTTATCTGACCAAGTACTTATCGCATGGGTTTGCCTCTTTGAGAACATTTCAATAGCAACTAGGTTGAGGCGTAGGAAAAGTGTTGTGCCCATTGAATATCCTTTGCATGATCGATCGAGCATTAAATACCATTTTTGCCTTAGTGTCATGCACATCCGTAAAAAAACACGCTGCTAGGTATGTTATTTGATCAAGCACTTATGGGATGGGCGTGCCACTTTGCATATAAGTCAATTCAACCTAGTTGAAGGTGCTTGCAAAGTATTGTGCCCAACAGATATGCTTTGCATAGTCGATCACGCATAAAACACCGTTTCTGCCTTAGTGTCATGCACCACCATAAAAAACATGGTCCTAGGTGTGTTATTCAAACAAGTGCTTATTGGATGGGGGCTCCAGTTTGCATGTAAGTCCGTTTCAACTAGGTTGAGATGCATGCAAAGTATTGTCACCATCGGATATGCTTTGCATGGTCGATCACACATTATACAATGTTTTTCAGGTAGTGATTTGCACATCCGCAAAAAAACACGCCCTTAGGTATGTTATCTAACCAAGTAGTTATCGGATGGGTGTGCCTCTTTGAGAACATTTCAATACCACCTAGGTTAAGGCATAGGAAAGGTATTGTGCCCATCGGATATGCTTTGCATGGTCGATCGAGCATTAAATACCTTTTTTGCCTTAGTGTCATGCACATCCGTAAAAAAATACGCTGCTAGGTTTGTTATCCGATCAAGTACTTATGCGATGGGAATGCCACTTTGGATGTAAGTCAATTCCACCCAGTTGAAGGTGTGTGCAAAGTATTGTGCCCATCAGATATGCTTTGCATTGTGGATCAAGCATAAAACACCGTTTTTGCCTTAGTGTCATGCACAACCATAAAAAAACACGGTCCTAGGTGTGTTATTCAAACAAGTACTTATCAGATAAGGCCTCCACCTTGCATGCAAGTATCTTTCAACTAGGTTGAGGTGCATGCAAAGTATTGTGACCATCGAATATGCTTTTCATGGCCGATCATGCAGTATACACCGTTTCTCCCCTAGTGATATGCACATCCGCAAAAAAACATGCACTTAGGTGTGTTATCTGACCATGTACTTATTGCATGGGTTCGCCTCTTTGAGAACATTTCAATAGCAACTAGGTTGAGGTGTAGGAAAAGTGTTGTGCCCATTGAATATCCTTTGCATGGTCGATCGAGCATTAAATACGATTTTTTCCTTAGTGTCATGCACATCCGTAAAAAAACACACTGCTAGGTATGTTATCTGATCAAGCACCTATGGGATGGGCGTGCAACTTTGTATCTATGTCAATTCCACCTAGTTGAAGGTGTGTGCAAAGTATTGTGCCCAACAGATATGCTTTGCATAGTCGATCACGCATAAAACACCGTGTTTTCCTTAGTGTCATGCACCACCATAAAAAACATGGTCCTAGGTGTGTTATTCAAACAAGTACTTATTGGATGGGGACTCCACCTTGCAAGCAAGTCCGTTTCAACTAGGTTGAGATGCATGCAAAGTATTGTCACCATCGGATATGCTTTGCATGGTCGATCATGCATTATACAATGCTTTTCAAGTAGTGATTTGCACATCCGCAAAAAAACACACCCTTAGGTATGTTATCTAACCAAGTAGTTATGGGGTGGGTGTGCCTCTTTGAGAACATTTCAATACCACCTAGGTTAAGGCATAGAAAAAGTATTTTGCCCATCCGATATGCTTTGCATGGTCGATCGAGCATTAAATACCTTTTTTGCCTCAATGTCATGCACATCCGTAAAAAAATACGCTGCTAGGTTTGTTATCCGATCAAGTACTTATGCAATGGGAATGCCACTTTGCATGTAAGTCAATTCCACCTAGTTGAAGGTGTGTGCAAAGTATTGTGCCCATCGAATACGCTGGCATTGTCGATCAAGCATGAAACACATGCTTTGCATGGTCAATGGAGAATTAAATACCATTTTTGCCTTAGTGTCATGCACATTTGAAAAGAAACACTCTGCTAGGTGTGTTATCTGATCAAGTACTTATGCGATGGGAATGCCACTTTGCATGTAGGTCAACTCCACCTAGTTGAAGGTTTGTGCAAAGTATTGTGCCCATCAGATATGCTTTGCATTGTCGATCAAGCATAAAACTCTGTTTTTGCCTTAGTGTCATCCACAACCATAAAAAAACATGGTCTTACGTGTGTTATTCAAACAAGTACTTATCAGATGGGGGCTCCACTTTGCACACAAGTCCGCGTCAACTAGGTTGAGGTGCGTGCAAAGTATTGTCACTATCAGATATGCTTTACATGGTCGATCATGCATTATACAACATTTTTCCGGTAGTGATATGCACATCCGCAAAAAAACACACCCTTAGGTATGTTATCTGACCAAGTACTTATCGAATGGGTGTGCCTCTTTGAGAACATTTCAATACCACCTAGGTTAAGGCATAGGAAAAGTATTGTGCCCATCGGATATGCTTTGCATGGTTGATCGAGCCTTAAATACCATTTTTTCCTTAGTGTCATGCACATTCGTTAAAAAACACGCTGCTAGGTGTGTTATCCGATCAAGTACTTATGCGATGGGAATGCCACCTTGCATTTAATTTGATTCCACCTAGCTGAAGGTGTGTGCAAAGTATTGTGCCCATCAGATATGCTTTGCATTGTGGATCAAGCATAAAACACCGTTTTTGCCTTAGTGTCATGCACAACCATAAAAAAACACGGTCCTAGGTGTGTTATTCAAACAAGTACGTATCGGATGGGGGATCCACTTTCTATGCAAGTACTTTTCAACTAGGTTGAGGTGCATGCAATGTATTGTCACCATGGGATATGATTTGCATGGTCGATCACGCATTATACAATATTTCTCCCGTAGTGATATGCACATCCGTAATAAAACACGCCCTTAGGTATGTTATCTGACCAAGTACTTATCGGATGCGTGTGCCTCTTTGAGAACATTTCAATACCACCTAGGTTAAGGCATAGGAAAAGTATTGTGCCCTGAGGATATGCTTTGCATGGTCAATCGAGAATTAAATACCATTTTCGCCTTAGTGTCATGCACATTCGTTAAAAAACACGCTGCTAAGTGTGTTATCCGATCAAGTACTTATGCGATGGGAATGCCACTTTGCATGTAAGACAATTCCACCTAGCTGAAGGTGTGTGCAAAGTATTGTCCCCATCAGATATGCTTTGCATTGTCGATCAACCATAAAACATTGTTTTTGCCTTAGTGTCATCCACAACCATAAAAAAACATGGTCCTAGGTGTGTTATTCAAACAAGTACTTATCAGATGGGGGCTCCACTTTGCACGCAAGTCCGCTTCCACTAGGTTGAGGTGCGTGCAAAGTATTGTCACCATCGGATATGCTTTACATGGTCGATCACACATTATACAACATTTTTCCGATAGTGATATGCACATCTGCAAAAAAACACACCCTTAGGTATGTTATCTGGCCAAGTACTTATCGGATTGGTGTGCCTCTTTGAGAAAATTTCAATACCACCTACGTTAAGGCATAGGAAAAGTATTGTGCCCATCGGATATGCCTTGCATGGTCGATCGAGCATTAAATACCATTTTTGCCTTAGTGTCATGCACATCCGTAAAAAAACACGCTACTAGGTGTGTTATCCGATCAAGTACTTATGCGATGGGAATGCCACTTTGCATGTAATTCGATCAAGTATTGTGCCCATCGGATATGCTTTGCATTGTGGATCAAGCATAAAACACCATTTTTGCCTTAGTGTAACGCACAACCATAAAAAAACACGGTCCTAGGTGTGTTATTCAAATAGTACTTATCAGATGGGGGCTCCACTTTGCACACAATTATCTTTCAACTAGGTTGAGGTGCGTGCAAAGTATTGTCACCATAAGATATGCTTTGCATGGCCCATCATGCATTATACACCGTTTTCCCCTAGTGATATGCACATTCCCATCGCAAAGTATTGTGCCCATCAGATATGCTTTGCATTGTGGATCAAGCATAAAACACCGTTTTTGCCTTAGTGTCATGCACAACCATAAAAAAACACGGTCCTAGGTGTGTTATTCAAACAAGTACTTATCAAATAAGGCCTCCACCTTGCATGCAAGTATCTTTCAACTAGGTTGAGGTGCATGCAAAGTATTGTGACCATCGAATATGCTTTTCATGGCCGATCATGCAGTATACACCGTTTCTCCCCTAGTGATATGCACATCCGCAAAAAAACATGCACTTAGGTGTGTTATCTGACCATGTACTTATTGCATGGGTTCGCCTCTTTGAGAACATTTCAATAGCAACTAGGTTGAGGCGTAGGAAAAGTGTTGCGCCCATTGAATATCCTTTGCATGGTCGATCGAGCATTAAATACGATTTTTTCCTTAGTGTCATGCACATCCGTAAAAAAACACACTGCTAGGTATGTTATCTGATCAAGCACCTATGGGATGGGCGTGCAACTTTGTATCTATGTCAATTCCACCTAGTTGAAGGTGTGTGCAAAGTATTGTGCCCAACAGATATGCTTTGCATAGTCGATCACGCATAAAACACCGTGTTTTCCTTAGTGTCATGCACCACCATAAAAAACATGGTCCTAGGTGTGTTATTCAAACAAGTACTTATTGGATGGGGACTCCACTTTGCAGGCAAGTCCGTTTCAACTAGGTTGAGATGCATGCAAAGTATTGTCACCATCAGATATGCTTTGCATGGTCGATCATGCATTATACAATGCTTTTCAGGTAGTGATTTGCACATCCGCAAAAAAACACACCCTTAGGTATGTTATCTAACCAAGTAGTTATAGGGTGGGTGTGCCTCTTTGAGAACATTTCAATACCACCTAGGTTAAGGCATAGAAAAAGTATTGTGCCCATCCGATATGCTTTGCATGGTCGATCGAGCATTAAATACCTTTTTTGCCTCAATGTCATGCACATCCGTAAAAAAATACGCTGCTAGGTTTGTTATCCGATCAAGTACTTATGCAATGGGAATGCCACTTTGCATGTAAGTCGATTCCACCTAGTTGAAGGTGTGTGCAAAGTATTGTGCCCATCGAATACGCTGGCATTGTCGATCAAGCATGAAACACATGCTTTGCATGGTCAATGGAGAATTAAATACCATTTTTGCCTTAGTGTCATGCACATTTGAAAAGAAACACTCTGCTAGGTGTGTTATCTGATCAAGTACTTATGCGATGGGAATGCCACTTTGCATGTAGGTCAATTCCACCTAGTTGAAGGTTTGTGCAAAGTATTGTGCCCATCAGATATGCTTTGCATTGTTGATCAAGCATAAGACTCTGTTTTTGCCTTAGTGTCATCTACAACCATAAAAAAACATGGTCTTACGTGTGTTATTCAAACAAGTACTTATCAGATGGGGGCTCCACTTTGCACACAAGTCCGCTTCAACTAGGTTGAGGTGCGTGCAAAGTATTGTCACTATCGGATATGCTTTACATGGTCGATCATGCATTATACAACATTTTTCCGGTAGTGATATGCACATCCGCAAAAAAACACACCCTTAGGTATGTTATCTGACCAAGCGAATGGGTGTGCCTCTTTAAGAACATTTCAATACCACCTAGGTTAAGGCATAGGAAAAGTATTGTGCCCATCGGATATGCTTTGCATGGTTGATCAAGCCTTAAATACCATTTTTTCCTTAGTGTCATGCACATTCGTTAAAAAACACGCTGCTAGGTGTGTTATCCGATCAAGTACTTATACGATGGGAATGTCACTTTGCATTTAATTTGATTCCACCTAGCTGAAGGTGTGTGCAAAGTATTGTGCCCATCAGATATGCTTTGCATTGTGGATCAAGCATAAAACACCGTTTTTGCCTTAGTGTCATGCACAACCATAAAAAAACACGGTCCTAGGTGTGTTATTCAAACAAGTACGTATCGGATGGGGGATCCACTTTCTATGCAAGTACTTTTCAACTAGGTTGATGTGCATGCAATGTATTGTCACCATCGGATATGCTTTGCATGGTCGATCACGCATTATACAATGTTTTTCCCGTAGTGATATGCACATCCACAATAAAACACGCCCTTAGGTATGTAATCTGACCAAGTACTTATCGGATGGGTGTGCCCCTTTGATAACATTTCAATACCACCTAGGTTAATGCGTAGGAAAAGTATTTTGCCCATCGGATATCCTTTGCATGGTCGATCGAGCATTAAGTACCATTTTTGCCTTAGTGTCATGCACATCCGTTAAAAAACACGCTGCTAGGTGTGTTATCCCATCAAGTACTTATACGATGGGAATGCCACTTTGCATGTAGGTCAATATCACCTATTTGAATATGTGTGCAAAGTATTGTGCCCATCATATATGGTTTGCATTGTCGATCAAGCATAAAACACCATTTTTGCCTTAGTGTCATGCACAACCATAAAAAAACACGGTCCTAGGTGTGTTAATCAAACAAGTACTTATCGGATGGGGGATCCACTTTTCACCCAAGTCCGTTTCAACTAGAATGATATGCATGCAAAATATTGTCAGCATTGGATGTGCTCTGCATGGTCAATTATGCATTATACAACGTTTTTCCAGTAGTGATATGCACATCTGCAAAAAAACACACCCTTAGGTATGTTATATGACCAAGTACTTATCCGATGGGTATGCCTCTTTGAGAAAATTTCAATACCACCTAGGTTAAGGCATAGCAAAAGTATTGTGCCCATCGGATCTGCTTTGCATGGTCAATCGAGCATTAAATACCATTTTTTCCTTATTGTCATGGACATCCGTAAAAAAACACGCTGCTAGGTGTGTTATCCGCTCAAGTACTTATGCGATGGGAATGCCACTTTGCATGTAATTCAATTCCACCTAGCTGAAGGTTTTGTGCAAAGTCTTGTGCCCATCGGATATGCTTTACATTGTGGATCAAGCATAAAACACCGTTTTTGCCTTAGTGTAACGGACAACCATAAAAAAACACGGTCCTAGGTGTGTTATTCAAACAGTACTTATCAGATGGGGGCTCCACTTTGCACACAATTATCCTTCAACTAGGTTGAGATGTGTGCAAAGTATTGCCACCATAAGATATGCTTTGCATGGCCGATCACGCATTATATACTGTTTTTTCCCTAGTGATATGCACATCCGCAAAAAAACAAGCCCTTAGGTGTGTTATCTGACCAAGTACTTATCGGATGGGTGTGCCTCTTTGAGAACGTTTCAATACCCCCTAGATTGAGGCATATGAAAAGTGTTGTGCCCATCGGATATCCTTTGCATGGTCGATCGAGCATTCAATACTATTTTTGCTCTAGTGTCATGCACATCCGTAAAAAAACACGCTACTAGGTATGTTATCTAATCAAACACTTAAGGGATGGGCATGCCACTTTGCATGTAAGTCAATTCCACCTAGTTGAAGGTGTGTGCGAATTATTGTGCCCATCAAATATGCTTTCCATTGTCGATCAAGCATAAAACACCGTTTTTGCCTTAGTGTCATGCACAGCCATAAAAAAACCACGGTCGTAGGTGTGTTATTCAAACAAGTACTTATCAGATGGGAGCTCCACTTTACACGCAAGTCCGTTTCAACTAGGTTCAGGTGATTGCAAAGTATTCTCACCATCGTATAATCTTTGCATGCTCGATCACGCATTATACACTGTTTTTCTCGTGCTGATATGCACATTCGCAAAAAAACACGCCCTTAGGTATGTTATCTGACCAAGTACTTATCGGATGGGTGTGCCTCTTTGAGAACATTTCAATACCACCTATGTTAAGGCATAGGAAAAGTATTGTGCCCATCGGATATGCTTTGCATGGTCCATCGAGCATTAAATACCATTTTTGCCTTAGTGTCATGCACATCCGTATAAAAACACAGTGCTAGGTGTGTTATCCGATCAAGTACTTATGCGATGGGAATGCCACTTTGCATGTAGTTTGATTCCACCTAGTTGAAGGTGTGTGCAAAGTTTTGTGCCCATCAGATATGCTTTGCATCGTGGATCAAGCATAAAACACTGTTTCCACCTTAAAGTAATGCACAACCATAAAAAAACACTGTCCTAGGTGTGTTATTCAAACATGTACTTATCAAATAAGGGCTCCACTTTGCACGCAAGTATCTTCCAACTAGGTTGAGGTGCATGCAAAGTATTGTGACCATCGGATATGATGTGCATGGCCGATCACGCATTATACACCGTTTCTACCCTAGTGATATGCACATCCACAAAAAAACATGCACTTAGGTGTGTTATCTGACCACGTACTTATCGCATGGGTTTGCCTCTTTGAGAACATTTCAATAGCAACTAGGTTGAGGCATAGGAAAAGTGTTGTGCCCATTGAATATCCTTTGCATGGTCGATCGAGCATTAAATACCATTTTTGCGTTAGTGTCATGCACATCCTTAAAAAAACACACTGCTAGGTATGTTATCTGATCAAGCACTTATGGGATGGGCGTGCCACTTTGCATGTAAGTCAATTCCAACTAGTTAAAGGTGTCTGAAAAGTATTGTGCCCAACAGATATGCTTTGCATAGTCGATCACGCATAAAACCATGTTTTTGCCTTAGTGTCATGCACCACCATAGAAAAACATGGTCCTAGGTGTGTTATTCAAACAAGTACTTATTGGATGGGGGATCCATTTTGCACGCAAGACCGTTTCAACTAGGTTGAGATGCACACAAAGTATTGTCACCATCGGTCGGATATGCTTTGCATGGTCGATCATGCATGATACAATGTTTTTCAGGTAGTGATTTGCACATCCGCAAAAAAACATGCCCTTAGGAATGTTATCTAACCAGGTAGTTATCGGATGGGTGTGCCTCTTTGAGGACATTTCAATACCACCTAGGTTAAGGCATAGGAAAGGTATTGTGCCCATCGGATATGCTTTGCATGGTCGATCGAGCATTAAATACCATTTTTGCCTTAGTGTCATGCACATCCGTAAAAAAATATGCTGCTAGGTTTGTTATCTGATCAAGTACTTATGCGATGGGCATGCCACTTTGCATGTAAGTCAATTCCACCCATTTAAAGGTGTGTGCAAAGTATTGTGCCCATCATATATGCTGGCATTGTTGATCAAGCATAAAACACCGTTTTTGCCTTAGTGTCATGCACAACCATAAAAAAACATGGTCCTAGGTGTGTTATTCAAACAAGTACGTATCGGATGGGGGATCCACTTTCTATGCAAGTACTTTTCAACTAGGTTGAGGTGCATGCAATGTATTGTCACCATCAGATATGCTTTGCATGGTCGATCATGCATTATACAACATTTTTCCCGTAGTGATATGCACATCTGCAATAAAACATGCCCTTAGGTATGTAATCTGACCAAGTACTTATCGAATGGGTGTGCCCCTTTGAGAACATTTCAATACCACCTAGGTTAATGCATAGGAAAAGTATTTTACCCATCGGATATCCTTTGCATGGTTGATCGAGCATTAAGTACCATTTTTGCCTTAGTGTCATGCACATCTGTAAAAAAACACGCTGCTAGGTGTGTTATCCAATCAAGTACTTATGCGATGGGAATGCCACTTTGCATGTAGGCCAATTCCACCTATTTGAAGATGTGTGCAAATTATTGTCCCATAGGATATGCTTTGCATTGTCGATCAAGATAAAACACCGTTTTTGCCTTAGTGTCATGCACAACCATAAAAAAACACGGTCCTAGGTGTGTTAATCAAACAAGTACTTATCGGATGGGGGCTCCACTTTCCACGCAAGTCCGTTTCAACTAGATTGATATGGGTGCAAAGTATTGTCAGCATTGGATATGCTCTGCATGGTCGATTACACATTATACAACGTTTTTCCGGTAGTGATATGCACATTTGCAAAAAAACACGCCCTTAGGTATGTTATCTGACCAAGTAGTTATCCGATGGGTGTGCCTCTTTGAGAAAATTTCAATACCACCTACCTTAAGGCATAGGAAAAGTATTGTGCCCATCGGACATGCTTTGCATGGTCGATCAAGCATTAAATACCATTTTTGCCTTAGTGTCACGCACATCCGTACAAAAAACCACTGCTAGGTGTGTTATCCGCTCAAGTACTTATGCGATGGGAATTCCACTTTGCATGTAATTCAATTCCACCTAGCTGAAGGTGTGTGCAAAGTATTGTGCCCATCGGATATGCTTTGCATTGTGAATGATGCATAAAACGCCATTTTTGCCTTAGTGTAATGCACAACCATAAAAAAACACGGTCCTAGGTGTGTTATTCAAACAGTACTTATCAGATGGGGGCTCCACTTTGCACACAATTATCTTTCAACTAGGTTGAGATGCGTGCAAAGTATTGTCACCATAAGATATGCTTTGCATGGCCGATCACGCATTATACACCGTTTTTTCCCTAGTGATATGCACATCCACAAAAAAACACACCCTTAGGTGTGTTATTTGACTAAGTACTTATCAGATGGGTGTGCCTCTTTGAGAACATTTCAATACCACCTAGATTGAGGCATATGAAAAGTGTTTTGCCCAGCGGATATCCTTTGCATGGTCGATCGAGCATTAAATAGTATTTTTGCTCTAGTGTCATGCACATCCATAAAAAAACACGCTACTAGGTATGTTATCTAATCAAACACTTATGGGATGGGCGTGCCACTTTGCATGTAAGTCAATTCCACCTAGTTGAAGGTGTGTGCAAAGTATTGTGCCCATCATATATGCTTTGCATTGTCGATCAAGCATAAAACACCGTTTTTGCCTTAGTGTCATGCACAGCCATAAAAAAACATGGTCCTAGGTGTGTTATTCAAACAAGTACTTATGGGATGGGGGCTCCACTTTGCAAGCACGTCCATTTCAACTAGGTTGAGGTGAGTGCAAAGTATTCTCACCATCGTATATGCTTTGCATGGTCGATCACGCATTATACACCATTTTTCCCGTAGTGATATGCACATCCGCAAAAAAACACGCCCTTAGGTATGTTATTTGACCAAGTACTTATCGGATGGGTGTGCCTGTTTGAGAACATTTCAATAACACCTACATTAAGGTGTAGGAAAAGTATTGTGCCCATTGGATATGCTTTGCATGGTCGATTGAGCATTAAATACTATTTTTACCTTCGTGTCATGCCCATCCGTATAAAAACACACTGCTAGGTGTGTTATCCAATCAAGTACTTATGCGATGGGAATGCCACTTTGTATGTAGTTCAATTCCACTTATTTGAAGGTGTGTGCAAAGTATTGTGCCCATCAGATATTCTTTGCATTGTGGATCAAGCATAAAACACCATTTCTACCTTAGTGTAATGCACAACCATAAAAAAACACGGTCCTAGGTGTGTTATTCAAACAAGTACTTATCATATAAGGGCTCCACTTTGCACGCAAGTATCTTTCAACTAGTTTGAGGTGCTTGCAAAGTATTGTGACCATCGGATATGCTTTGCATGGCCGATCACGCATTATACACTGTTTCTCCCCTAGTGACATGCACATCCGCAAAAAAACATGCACTTAGGTGTGTTATCTGACCAAGTACTTATCACATGGGTGTGCCTCTTTGAGAAAATTTCAATAGCAACTAGGTTGAGGCATAGGAAAAGTGTTGTGCCCATTGAACATCCTTTGCATGGTCGATCGAGCATTAAATACCATTTTTGCCTTAGTGTCATGCACATCCATAAAAAAACACGCTGCTAGGTATGTTATCTGATCAAGCACTTATGGGATGGGCATGCCACTTTGCATGTAAGTCAATTCCACCTAGTTGAAGGTTTTCGCAAAGATTGTTCCCAACAGATATGCTTTGCATAGTCAATCATGCATAAAACACCGTTTTTGCCTTAGTGTCACGCACCACCATAAAAAAACATGGTCCTAGGTATGTTATTCAAACAAGTACTTATTGGATGGGGAATCCAGTTTGCACGCAAGTCCGTTTCAACTAGGTTGAGATGCATGCAAAGTATTGTCACCATCAGATATTATTTGCATGGTCGATCACGCATGATACATTGTTTTTCAGGTAGTGATTTGCACATCCGCAAAAAAACATGCCCTTCGGAATGCTATCTAACCAAGTAGTTATCGGATGGGTGTGCCTCTTTGAGAACATTTCAATACCACCTTGGTTAAGGCATAGGAAAATTATTGTGCCCATCGGATATGCTTTGCATGGTCGATCGAGCATTAAATACCTTTTTTGTCTTAGTGTCATGCACATCCGTAAAAAAATACGCTCCTAGATTTGTTATCCAATCAAGTACTTATGCGATGGGAATGCCTCTTTGCATGTAAGTCAATTCCACCTTGTTGAAGGTGTGTGCAAAGTATTGTGCCCATTGGATATGCTGGCATTGTTGATCAAGCATAAAACACCGTTTTTGCCTTAGTGTCATGCACAATCATAAAAAAACACGGTCCTAGGTGTGTTTTTCCAACAAGTAGATATCGGATGGGAAATCCACTTTGTATGCAAGTACTTTTCAACTAGGTTGAGGTGCATGCAATGTATTTTCACCATCGGATATGCTTTGCATGGTCGATCACGCATTATACAACGTTTTTCCCATAGTGATATGCACATCTGCAATAAAACACGCCCTTAGGTATGTAATCTGACCAAGTACTTATCAAATGGGTGTGCCCCTTTGAGAACATTTCAATACCACCTAGGTTAATGCGTAGGAAAAGTAATTTGCCCACCGGATATCCTTTGCAGGGTCGATCGAGCATTGAGTACCATTTTTGCCTTAGTATCATGCATATCCGTAAAAAAACACGCTGCTAGGTGGGTTATCCAATCAAGTACTTATGCGATGGGAATGTCACTTTGCATGTAGGCCAATTCCACCTATTTGAAGATGTGTGCAAAGTATTGTGCCCATTGGATATGCTTTGCATTGTCAATCAAGCATAAAACACTGTTTTTGCCTTAGTGTCATGCACAACCATAAAAAACCACGGTCCTAGGTGTGTTAATCAAACAAGTACTTATCGGATGGGGGCTCCAGTTTCCACGCAAGTCCGTTTCAACTATATTGATATGCGTGCAAAGTATTGTCAGCATTGGATATGCTCTGCATGGTCGATTACAAATTATACAACGTTTTTCCGATAGTGATATGCACATCTGCAAAAAAACACGCCCTTAGGTATGTTATCTGACCAAGTACTTATCCGATGGGTGTGACTCTTTGATAAAATTTCAATACCACCTATGTTAAGGCATAGGAAAAGTATTTTGCCCATCGGATATGCTTTGCATGGTTGATCAAGCATTAAATACCATTTTTGCCTTAGTGTCACGCATATCCGTAAAAAAACACACTGCTAGGTGTGTTATCCGATCAAGTACTTATGCGATGGGAATTCCACTTTGCATGTAATTCAATTCCACCTAGTTGAAGGTGTGTGCAAAGTATTGTGCCCATCGGATATGCTTTGCATTGTGGATGAAGCATAAAACGCCATTTTGCCTTAGTGTAATGCACAACCATAAAAAAACACGGTCCTAGGTGTGTTATTCAAACAGTACTTATCAGATGGGGGATCCACTTTGCACACAATTATCTTTCAACTAAGTTGAGGTGCGTGCAAAGTATTGTCACCATAAGATACGCTTTGCATGGCCGATCACGCATTATACACCGTTGTTTCCCTAGTGATATGCACATCCATAAAAAAACACCGCCTTAGGTATGTTATTTGACCAAGTACTTATCGGATGGGTGTGCCTCTTTGAGAACATTTCAATACCACCTAGATTGAGGCATATGAAAAGTGTTGTGCCCAGCGGATATCCTTTGCATGGTCGATCGAGCATTAAATAGTACTTTTGCTCTAGTGTCATGCACATCCGTAAAAAAACACACTCCTAGGTATGTTATCTAATCAAACACTTATGGGATGGGTGTGCCACTTTGCATGTAAGTCAATTCCACCTAGTTGAAGGTGTGTGAAAAGTATTTTGCCCATCAGATATGCTTTGCATTGTCGATCAAGCATAAAACACCGTTTTTGCCTTAGTGTCATGCACAACCATAGAAAAACATGGTCCTAGGTGTGTTCTTCAAACAGGTACTTATCGGATGGGGGCTCCACTTTGCACACAAGTCCATTTCAACTAGGTTGAGGTGAGTGCAAAGAATTCTCACCATCGTATATGTTTTGCATGGTCGATCATGCATTATACACCATTTTTCCCGTAGTGATATGCACATCCGCAAAAAACACGCCCTTAGGTATGTTATTTGACCAAGTACTTATCGGATGGGTGTGCCTGTTTGAGAAATTTTCAATAACACCTACATTAAGGCGTAGGAAAAGTATTGTTCCCATCGGATATGCTTTTCATGGTCGATCGAGCATTAAATACTATTTTTTCCTTAGCGTCATGCACATCCGTATAAAAACACACTACTAGGTGTGTTATCCGATCAAGTACTTACGCGATGGGAATGCCACTTTGCATGTAGTTCAATTCCACCTACTTGAAGGTGTGTGCAAAGTATTGTGCCCATCAGATATTCTTTGCATTGGGGATCAAGCATAAAACACCGTTTCTGCCTTAGTGTAATGCACAACCATAAGAAAACACGGTCCTAGGTGTGATATTCAAACAAGTACTTATCAGATAAGGGCTCCACTTTGCACGCAAGTATCTTTCAACTAGGTTGAGGTGCGTGAAAAGTATTGTGACCATCGGATATGCTTTGCATGGCCGATCACGCATTATACACTGTTTCTCCCCTAGTGATATGCACATCCACAAAAAAACATGCACTTAGGTGTGTTATCTGACCAAGTAGTTATCACATGGGTTTACCTCTTTGAGAACATTTCAATAGAAACTAGCTTGAGGTGTAGGAAAAGTGTTGTGCCCATTGAATATCCTTTGCATGGTCGATCAAGCATTAAATACCATTTTGCCCTTAGTGTCATGCACATCCATAAAAAAACACACTGCTAGGTATGTTATCTGATCAAGCACTTATGGGATGGGCGTGCCACTTTGCATGTAAGTCAATTCCATCTAGTTAAAGGTGTGTGCAAAGTATTGCACCCAACAGATATGCTTTGCATAGTCGATCATGCATAAAACACCGTTTTTGCCTTACTGTCACGCACCACCATAAAAAAACATGGTCCTAGGTGTGTTATTCAAACAAGTACTTATTGGATGGGGGATCCACTTTGCACACAAGTCGGTTTCAACTAGGTTGAGATGCATGCAAAGTATTGCCACCATCGGATATGCTTTGCATGGTCGATCATGCATGATACAATGTTTTTCAGGTAGTGATTTGCACATCCGCAAAAAAACATGCCCTTAGGAATGTTATCTAACCAAGTAGTTATCGGATGAGTGTGCCTCTTTGAGGACATTTCAATACCACCTAGGTTAAGGCATAGGAAAATTATTGTGCCCATCGGATATGCTTTGCATGGTCGATTGAGCATTAAATACCATTTTTGCCTTAGTGTCATGCACATCCGTAAAAAAATATGCTGCTAGGTTTTTTATCCGATCAAGTACTTATGCGATGGGCATGCCACTTTGCATGTAAGTCAATTCCACACATTTGAAGGTGTGTGCAAAGTATTGTGCCCATCAGATATGCTGGCATTGTCGATCAAGCATAAAACACTGTTTTTGCCTTAGTGTCATGCACAACCATAAAAAAACACGGTCCTAGGTGTGTTATTCAAAAAAGTACGTATCGGATGGGGGATCCACTTTCTATGTAAGTACGTTTCAACTAGTTTGAGGTGCATGCAATGTATTGTCACCATCGGATATGCTTTGCATGGTCGATCACGCATTATACAACGTTTTTCCCGTAGTGATATGCACATCTGCAATAAAACACGCCCTTAGGTATGTAATCTGACCAAGTACTTATCGTATGGGTGTGCCCCTTTGAGAAAATTTCAATACCACCTAGGTTAATGCGTAGGAAAAGTAATTTGCCCATCGGATATCCTTTGCATGGTCGATCGAGCATTAATTACCATTTTTGCCTTAGTGTCATGCACATCCGTAAAAAAACACGCTGCTAGGTGTGTTATCCAATCAAGTACTTATGCGATGGGAATGCCACTTTGCATGTAGGCCAATTCCACGTATTTGAAGATGTGTGCAAAGTATTGTGCCCATAGGATATGCTTTGCATTGTCGATCAAGCATAAAACACCGTTTTTGCCTTAGTGGCATGCACAACCATAAAAAAACACGGTCCTAGGTGTGTTAATGAAACAAGTACTTATCGGATGGGGGCTCCACTTTCCACGCAAATCTATTTCAACTAGATTGATATGCGTGCAAAGTATTGTCAGCATTGGAGATGCTCTGCATGGTCGATTACGCATTATACAACGTTTTTCCGGTAGTGATATGCACATCTGTAAAAAAACACGCCCTTAGGTATGTTATCTGACCAAGTACTTATCCGATGGGTATGCCTCTTTGAGAAAATTTCAATACCACCTAGGTTAAGGCATAGGAAAAGTATTGTGCCCATCGGATATGCTTTGCATGGTCAATCGAGCATTAAATACCATTTTTGCCTTAGTGTCATGTACATCTCCAAAAAAACACGCTACTAGTGTGTTATCCGATCAAATACTTATGTGATGGGAATGCCACTTTGCATGTAATTAGATTCCACCTAGCTGAAGGTTATGTGCAAAGTAATGTGCCCATCGGATATGCTTTGCATTGTGGATGAAGCATAAAACGCTGTTTTTGCCTTAGTGTAACGCACAACCATAAAAAAACACGGTCCTAGGTGTGTTATTCAAACAGTACTTATTAGATGGGGGCTCCACTTTGCACACAATTATCTTTCAACTAGGTTGAGCTGCGTGCAAAGTATTGTCACCATAAGATATGCTTTGCATGGCCGATCACGCCTTATTCACCGTTTTTGCCCTAGTGATATGCACATCCACAAAAAAACAGGCCCTTACGTGTGTTATCTGACCAAGTACTTATCGGATGGGTGTGCCTCTTTGAGAACATTTCAATACCACCTAGATTGAGGCATATGAAGAGTGTTGTGCCTAGTGGATATCCTTTGCATGGTCGATCGACCATAAAATACTATTTTCTCTCTAGTGTCATGCACATCCATAAAAAAACACGCTGCTAGGTATGTTATCTAATCAAACACTTATGGGATGGGCATGCCACTTTGCATGTAAGTCAATTCCACCTAGTTGAAGGTGTGCACAGAGTGTTGTGCCCATCAAAAATGCTTTGCATTGTCGATCAAGCATAAGACACCGTTTTTGCCTTAGTGTCATGCACAGCCATAAAAAAACACGGTCCTAGGTGTGTTATTCAAACAAGTACTTATCGGATGGGGGCTCCACTTTGCATGCAAGTCCGTTTCAATTAGGTTGAGGTGAGTGCAAAGTATTCTCACCATCGTATATGCTTTGCATGGTCGATCACGCATTATATACCATTTTTCCCGTAGTGATATGCACATCCGTAAAAAAACACGCCCTTAAGTATGTTATATGACCAAGTTCTTATCGGATGGGTGTGCCTCTTTGAGAACATTTCAATACCACCTACATTAAGGTGTAGGAAAAGTATTGTGCCCATCGGATATGCTTTGCATGGTCGATCGAGCATTAAATACCATTTTTGCCTTAGTGTCATGCACATCCGTATAAAAACACACTGCTAGGTGTGTTATCCGATCAAGTACTTATGCGATGGGAATGCCACTTTGCATGTAGTTCAATTCCACCTAGTGGAAGGTGTGTGCAAAATATTGTGCCCATCAGATATGCTTTGCATTGTGGATCAAGCATAAAACACCATTTCTGCCTTAATGTAATGCACAACCATAAAAAAACACGGTCCTAGGTGTGTTATTCAAACAAGTACTTATCAGATAAGGTCTCCACTTTGCACGCAAGTATCTTTAAACTAGGTTGAGGTGCGTGCAAAGTATTGTGACCATAAGATATGCTTTGCATGGCCGATCACACATTATACACCGTTTCTCCCCTAGTGATATGCACATCCGCAAAAAAACATGCACTTAGGTATGTTATCTGACCAAGTACTGATCCCATGGGTTTGCCTCTTTGAGAACATTTCAATAGCAACTAGGTTGAGGCATAGGAAAAGTGTTGTGCCCATTGAATATCCTTTGCATGGTCGATCGAGCATTAAATACCATTTTTGCCTTAGTGTCAATGCACATCCGTAAAAAAACATGCTGCTAGGTATGTTATCTGATCAAGCACTTATGGGATGGGCATGCAAAGTATTGTGACCATCAGATATGATTTTCATGGCCGATCACGCATTATACACCGTTTTTTCCCTAGTGATATGCACATCCGCAAAAAAACACGCCCTTAGGTGTGTTATCTGACCAAGTAATCTGACCAAGTACTTATCGAATGGGTGTGCCTCTTTGAGAACATTTCAATACCACCTAGGTTGAGGTGTAGGAAAAGTGTTGTGCCCATCAGATATGCTTTGCATGGTCGATCGAGCATTAAATACCTTTTTTGCCTTAGTGTCATGCACATCCGTAAAAAAATACGCTGCTAGGTTTGTTATCCGATCAAGTACTTATGCGATGGGAATGCCACCTTGCATGTATGTTAATTCCACCCAGTTAAAGGTGTGTGCAAAGTATTGTGCCCATCGGATATGCTGGCATTGTGGATCAAGTATAAAACACCGTTTTTGCCTTAGTATCATGCACAAACATAAAAAAACACGGTCCTAGGTGTGTTATTCAAACAAGTCCATATCGGATGGGGGATCCACTTTGTATGCAGTCCTAGGTGTGTTATTCAAACAAGTACTTATCAGATGGGGGCTACACTTTGCACACAAGTCCGTTTCAACTAGGTGCGTGCAAAGTATTGTCACCATCAGATATGCTTTGCATGGCCGATCACACATTATACACTATTTTTCCCCTAGTGATATGCACATCCGTAAAAAAACATGCCCTTAGGTGTGTTATTTGACCAAGTACTTATCGGATGGGGATGCTGTTTGAGAACATTTCAATACCATCTAGGTTGAGGCATAGGAAAAGTGTTGTGCCCATCGGATATCCTTTGCATGGTCGATCGAGAATTAAATACTATTTTTGCTCTAGTGTCATGCACATCCATAAAAAAACACGCTGCTAGGTATGTTATCCGATCAAGTACCTACGCGATGGGAATGCCACTTTGCATGTAAGTCAATTCCACCTAGTTGAAGGTGTGTGCAAAGTATTGTGCCCATCGGATATGCTTTGCATTGTCGATCAAGAATAAAACACCATTTTTGCCTTAGTGTCATGCACAACCATAAAAAAACACGGTCCTAGGTGTGTTATTCAAACAAGTACTTATCAGATGGGGGCTCCACTTTGCACGCAAGTATCTCTCAACTAGGTTTAGGTGCGTGCAAAGTATTGTGACCATCAGATATGCGTTGCATGGCTGATCACACATTATACACTGTTTTTCCCCTAGTGATATGCACATCCACAAGAAAACACGCCCTTAGGTGTGTTATCTGACAAAGTACTTATCGGATGGGGGCTCCCCTTTCCACGCAAGTCCGTTTCAACTAGATTGATATGTGTGAAAAGTATTGTCAGCATTGGATATGCTTTGCATGGTCGATTACGCATTATACAACATTTTTCCGGTAATGATATGCACATCTGCAAAAAAACATGCCCTTAGGTATGTTATCTGACCAAGTACTTATCCGATGGGTATGCCTCTTTGATTTAATACCACCTAGGTTGAGGCGTAGGAAAAGTGTTGCGCCCATTGGATATCCTTTGCATGGTCGATCGAGCATTAAATACCATTTTTGCCTTAGTGTCATGCACATCTGTAAAAAAACACACTGCTAGGTATGTTATCTGATCAAGCACTTATGGGATAGGCATGCCAATTTGCATGTAAGTCAATTCCACCTAGTTGAAGGTGTGTGCAAAGCATTGTGCCCATCGGATATGCTTTACATTGTCAATCAAGCATAAAACACCATTTTTGCATTAGTATCATTCACAACCATAAAAAAACACGTTCCTAGGTGTGTTAATCAAACAAGTACTTATCGGATGGGAGCTCCACTTTGTACGCAAGTCCGTTTCAACTAGGTTGAGATGTATGCAAACTATTTTCACCATCGGATATGCTCTGCATGGTCGATTACGCATTATCCAACGTTTTTCCGGTAGTGATATGCACATCCGCAAAAAAACATGCCCTTAGGTATGTTATCTGATCAAGTACTTATCGGATGGGTGTGCCTCTCTAAGAACATTTCAATACCACCTAGGTTAAGGCACAGGAAAAGTATTGTGCCCATCACATATCCCTTGCCTAGTCGATCGAGCATTAAATACCTTTTTGCCCTTAGTGTCATGCACATCCGTAAAAAAACACGCTGCTAGGTGTGTTATCCAATCAAGTACTCATGCGATTGGAATGCGACATTGCATGTAGGTCAATTCCACCTAGTTGAAGGTGTGAGCAAAGTATTGTGCCCATCAGATATGCTTTGCATTGTCGTTCAATCATAAAACAACGTTTTTGCCTCAGTGTCATGCACCACCATAAAAAAACATGGTCCTAGATGTGTTATTCAAACAAGTACTTATCAGATGGGGGCTCCACTTTGTACACAAGTCTGTTTCAACTAGGTTGAGGTGCGCGCAGAGTATTGTCACCATCAGATATGATTTGCATGGTCGATCATGCATTATACAATGTTTTTCCCCTAGTGAGATGCACATCCGTAAGAAAACACGCCCTTAGGTATGTTATCTGACCAAATACTTATCGGATGGGTGTGCCTCTTTGAGAACATTTCAATACCACCTAGTTCAAGCCATAGGAAAAGTATTGTGCCCATCGGATATGCTTTGCATCGTCGATCGAGCATTAAATACTGTTTTTGCCTTAGTGTCATGCACATTTGTATAAAAACACACTGCTAGGTGTGTTATCCAATGAAGTACTTATGAAATGTGAATGCCACTTTGCATGTAGCTCAATTCCACCTAGTTGAAGGTGTGTGCAAAGTGTTGTGCCCATCGGATATACTTTGCACTGTTAATCAAGCATAAAACACCGTTTTTGCCTTAGTGTAATGCACAACCATAAAAAAACACGGTCCTAGGCGTGTTATTCAAACAAGTACTTATCAAATAGGGGCTCTACTTTGCACACAAGTATCTTTCAACTAGGTTGATGTGCATGCAAAGTATTGTGACCATCGGATATGCTTTTCATAGCCGATCATGCATTATACACCGTTTTTTCCCTAGTGATATGCACATCCGCAAAAAAACACGCCCTTAGGTGTGTTATCTGACCAAGTACTTATCGAATGGGTGTGCCTCTTTGAGAACATTTCAATACCACCTAGGTTGAGGTGCAGGAAAACTTTTGTGCCATCATATATGCTTTGCATGGTCGATCGAGCATTAAATACCATTTTTGCCTTAGTGTCATGCACATCCGTAAAAAAAACACGCTACTAGGTATGTTATCCGATCAAGCACTTATGGGATGGGCATGCCACTTTGCATGTAAGTCAATTCCACATATTTGAAGGTGTGTGAAAAGTTTTGTGCCCGTCGGGTATGCTTTGCATTGTCGACCAAGCATAAAACGCTGTTTTTGTCTTAGTGTCATGCACAACCATAAAAAAACATGGTCCTTGGTGTGTCATTCAAACAAGTACTTATCTGATGGCGGCTCCACTTTGCACGCAAGTCTGTTTAACCTAGGTTGAGATGCGTGCAAAGTATTGTCACCATAGGATATGCTTTGCATGGTCGATCACGCATTATACATTGTTTTTCCCGTAGTGATATGCAGATCCGCAAAAAAACATGCCCTTAGGTATGTTATCTGATCAAGTACTTATCGGATGGGTGTGCCTCTCTGAGAACATTTCAATACCACCTAGGTTAAGGCACAAGAAAAGTATTATGCCCATCGGATATCCTTTCCATGGTCAATCGAGAATTAAATACCATTTTTGCCTTAGTGTCATGCACATCTGTAAAAAAACATGTTGGTAGGTGTGTTATCCAATCAAGTACTTATGCGATCGGAATGCCACTTTGCATGTAGGTCAATTCCACCTAGTTGAAGGTGTGTGCAAAAAATTGTGCCCATCAGATATGCTTTTCATTGTCGATCAAGGATAAAACAATGTTTTGCCTTAGTGTCATGCACAACCATAAAAAAACACGGTCCTAGGTGTGTTATTCAAACAAGTACTTATTGGATGGGGGATCCACTTTGTACGCAATTCTGTTGCAACTAGGTTGAGGTGCATGCAAAGTATTGTAACCATCAGATATGATTTGCATGGTCGATCACGTTTTATACAATGTTTTTCCCGTAGTGATATGCACATCCGCAAAAAAACACGCCCTTAGGTATGTTATCTAACCAAGTACTTATCGGATGGGTGTGCCTCTTTGAGAACATTTGAATAACACCTAGGTTAAGGCGTAGGAAAAGTATTATGCCCATCAGATATGCTTTGCATGGTCGATGGAGCATTAAATACCATTTTTGCCTTAGTGTCATGCACATCCGTAAAAAAATACGCTGCTAGGTGTGTTATCCGATCAAGTACTCATGTGATGGGAATGCCACTTTGCATGTAAGTAAATTCCAACTAGTTGAAGGTGTGTGGAAAGTGTTGTGCCCATCGGATATGCTTGCATTGTCAATCAAGCATAAAGCACCGTTTTTGCCTTAGTGTCATGCACAACCATAAAAAAACACGGTCCTAGGTGTGTTATTCAAACAAGTACTTATCGGATGGGGGCTCCACTTTGTATGCAAGTCCTTTTCAACTAGTTTGAGGCACGTGCAAAGTATTGTCACCATCGGACATGCTTTGCATGGTCGATCACGCATTATACAACGTTTTGGCTGTAGTGATATGCTTGCCTTAGTGTTATGCACATCCGTAAAAAAACATGCTGCTAGGTGTGTTATCCAATCAAGTACTTATGCGATGGGAATGCCACTTTGCATGTAGGTCAATTCCACCTATTTGAAGGTGTGTGGAAAGTATTGTGCCCATCGGATACGCTTTGCAATGTCGATCAAGAATAAAACACCGTTTTTGCCTTAGTGTCATGCACAACCATAAAAAAACACGGTCCTAGGTTTGTTAATCAAACAAGTACTTATCAGATAGGGGCTCCACTTTGCACACAAGTCCCTTTCAACTAGATTGAGATGCGTGCATAGTATTGTCACCATCGGATATGCTCTACATGGTCGATTACAAATTATACAACGTTTGTCTGGTAGTGATATGCAGATCAGCAAAAAAACACGCCCTTAGGTATGTCATCTAACCAAGTACTTATCGAATGGGTGTGCCTCTTTGAGAACATTTCAATACCATGTGTTTAAGGCATAGGAAAAGTATTGTGGCCATCGGATATGCTTTGCATGGTCGATTGAGCATTAAATACCAGTTTTGCCTCAGTGTCATGCACATCCGTAAAAAGACACGCTGCTAGGTGTGTTATCCGATCAAGTACTTATGCGATGGGAATGCCACTTTGCCTGTAAGTCAATTCCACCTAGTTGAAGGTGTGTGCAAAGTATTGTGCCCATCGAATATGCTTTGCATTGTCAATCAAGCATAAAACACCATTTTTGCCTTAGTGTCATGCACAACCATAAAAAAACACGGTCCTAGGTGTGTTATTCAAACAACTACTTATCGGATTGGGGCTCCACTTTGCATGCAAGTCTGTTTCAACTAGTTTGAAGTGCATGCAAAGTATTGTCACCATCGGATATGCTTCGCATGGCCGATCACACATTATACATTGTTTTTCCCCTAGTGATATGCACATCCACAAAAAAACACATCCTTAGGTGTGTTATTTGACCAAGTACTTATCGGCTGGGTGTGCCTCTTTGAGATCATTTCAATACCACCTAGCTTGAGGCGTAGGAAAAGTTTTGTGCCCATCGGATATGCTTTGCGTGGTCGATCGAGCATTAAATACTATTTTTGCTCTAGTGTCATGCACATATGTAAAAAAGCACGCTGCTAGGTATGTTATCTGATCAAGTACTTATGCGATGGGAATGTCACTTTGCATGTAAGTCACTTCCACCTATTTGAAGGTGTGTGCAAAGTATTGTGCGCATCAGATATGCTTTGCATTGTTGATCAAGCTTAAAACACCGTTTTTGCGTTAGTGTAATGCACAACCATAAAAAAGCATGGTCCTAGGTGTGTTATTCAAACAAGTACTTATCAGATGGGGGCTCCACTTTGCACGCAAGTATCTTTCAACTAGGTTTAGGTACGTGCAAAGTATTGTGACCATCAGATATGTTTGTATGTCCAATCACGCATTATACACCATTTGTCTCCTAGTGATA
Organism: Dipteris shenzhenensis; assembly: GCF_047967505.1. Taxonomy (NCBI): domain Eukaryota; kingdom Viridiplantae; phylum Streptophyta; class Polypodiopsida; order Gleicheniales; family Dipteridaceae; genus Dipteris; species Dipteris shenzhenensis. The sequence goes on from NC_141620.1 coordinate 27,098,140, forward strand.
TGCACATCCGCAAAAAAACATGCCCTTAGGTGTGTTATCTGACCAAGTACTTATCGGATGGGTGTGCCTCTTCGAGAAAATTTCAATACCACCTAGGTTGAGGCATAGGAAAAGTACTTGTGTTATCGGACCAAGTACTTATCGGATGGATGTGGCTCTTTGAGAACATTTCAATACCACCTAGGTTGAGGCATAGGAAAAGTGTTGTGCCCATCAGATATCCTTTGCATGGTCGATCGAGCATTAAATATCCGTAAAAAAACACGTTGCTAGGTATGTTATCCGATCAAGCACTTATGGGATGGGCGTGCCGCTTTGCATGTAAGTCAATTTCATGTAGTTGAATGTGTGTGCAAAGCATTGTGCCCATCGGATATGCTTTGCATTGTCGATCAAGCATAAAACACCGTTTTTGCCTTAGTATCATGCATAACCATAAAAAACACGGTCCTAGGTGTGTTAATCAAACAAGTACGTATCGGATGGGGTCTCGACTTTGCACACAAGTGAGTTTCAACTAGGTTGAGATGGTGCAGAGTAGTGTCACCATCAGATATGCTCTGCATGGTCGATTACGCATTATACCACGTTTTTCTGATAGTGATATGCACATCCGTGAGAAAACATGCCCTTAGGTTTATTATCTAACCAAGTACCTATCGGATGGGTGTGCCTCTTTGAAAACATTTCAATACCACCTAGGTTAAGGTGTAGGAAAAGTGTTGTGCCCATCAGATATGCTTTGCATGGTTGATCGAGCATTAAATACCATTTTTGCCTTAGTGTCATGCATATCCATAAAAAAAACAAGCTGCTAGGTGTGTTATCTGATCAAGTACTTATGCAATGGGAATGCCACTTTGCATGTAAGTCAATTCCACCTAGTTGAAGGTGTGTGCAAAGTATTGTCCCATCGGATATGCTTTGCATTGTTGATCAAGTATAAAACACCGTTTTTGCCTTAGTGTCATGCACAACCATAAAAAAACACGGTCCTAGGTGTGTTATTCAAACAAGTCCTTATTGGATGGGGGCTCCACTTTGCACGCAAGCCTGTTTCAACTAGGTTGAGGTGTGTGCAAAGTATTGTCACCATCGGATATGCTTTGCATGGCCGATCACGCATTATACACCGTTTTTCCCCTAGTGATGCACATCCGCAAAAAAACATGCCCTTAGGTGTGTTATCTGACCAAGTACTTATCGGATGGGTGTGCCTCTATGAGAGCATTTCAATACCACCTAGGTTGAGGTGTAGTCGGATATCCTTTGCATGGGCGATCGAGCATTAAACACTATTTTTGCTCTAGTGTCATGCACATCCGTAAAAAAACACTCTACTGGGTATGTAATCCAATCAAGCACTTATGGGATGGGCATGCCACTTTGCATGTAAGTCAATTCCACCTAGTTGAAGGTGTGTGCAAAGTATTGTGCCCATCGGATATGCTTTGCATTGTGGATCAAGCATAAAACACTGTTTTTGCCTGTGTCAAGCACATTTGTGTGCTTGACACTATGTTTGCATGTGTGTTATCCAAACAAGTACTTATGGTATGGGTGCACCACTTTGTATGCAAGTGAATACGACCTAGGTCGAGGCATGTACAAAGTTTTGTGCCCATCGGAGAAATGTAGATGCGATAATATTAGAAAATTCTCGGTATGTGTACATGTGTGTGTGTGTGGCAAACAATTTTGATACAACAAAGTAAACACCTAGTGCACAAATTATGCACTTCATACCTTGAGTATTGTGTCAAAAATAAAAGCTGAAATAAGCTTGTTGATGAGGATAAATACGCCCTTCAATAAAAGCACAGTTGTTGTATGACCACAATAGGATCGCTTTGATACCTGTGATTTTGCCCACACGTAAGTTTGCAAATAGTATAAAAAATCATATAATAATATATTAATAGTTTGCAAATGTGTATAGCAATTGAGTAATGGGAAGTGGAAGTGGGAGTGAGGAGGGAGGAGTGGAATGAGAGAGGGGAAGTAATAGGGGTGTATGATAATAAGTATAAAAAATAGTATAATAATATATTAATAGTTTTCAAATGGCAAGTGAGTAATAGGAAGTGGAAGTGAGAGTGGGGAGGGAAGAATGGAATGGGAGAGGGGGAGGTAATAGGGAGTAGGATAATAAGGGAGTGAAATGAGTGAGGGGAGTTAATAGGGGATGAAAAAGAGGAGGGTGAGATGGGGAAATATGGGATTTTGGGAAATGGGAGGAGTATGGGACGTGGTGGAAATGTGGGATGGGAGTGGTGGCAATGGGGGAGGAAGAAGAAATGGATGGGGGGAGGGCCAATGGAAGATTGGGATGAGGGATGGGGGTCCAATGGGAGAGGGGGAGTAATGGGAGCCAATGGGAGAGGGGAGAAATGAAAAGCCAATAGGAGAGAGGGGAGGAATGGAAAGCCAATAGGAGAGGAGGAGGAAAACCTAGTTTTTCTTATATATAGTATTCCTTCTTCATTCATTCTCCCCTCATTTCATTCATTGAAGCAAGAAAGCAAGAAAGCAAGGACGAGCAAGAAAGCAAGGAAGGAAGAGCAAGAAAGCAAGAAAGAGCAAACTTACAAACTTTTTCCAGGTACTTGTAAAATTTTTTGATTAATTCTTTATCTAGATTTTTTTTTTAAAATTTGAAGAGAGAGAAAGAAAGAAAGAGAGAGAGGAACTAGAGAGAGAGAGAAAGTTTAGAGAGAAGCAGAGAAGCCTTGGAGGCTGCAGCCTCCAGGAGGAAGAGGGAAGTGGAGGAGGATGAGAGGGAGGAAAGGAGGGAGGGAGGAGCGACGGAAGAGGGGAGCGAGGGAGAGAGAGAGGGAGGGAGGGAGGAGCGGAGGTAGGGGGAGAGAGGGAGGGAGGTAGGAGGATGGAGGAAGAGGGAGGGCGGAGCGGGGGCGTAGGGGGAGGCGAGAGGCAGGAGGGGGGGTCCTGGCGGCCGCGGCGGCTGCCAGGGGGAGGCAAGAGGGAGGGGAGGGAGGGGAGGGAGAGAGAGAGGAGGGAGGGGAGGGAGCGGGGGGCGGCGGGGTAGGGGGGAGTGGGGGCGGCGGGGTAGGGGGAGGCGAGAGGCAGGAGGGGGGGTTCCTGGCAGCCGCAGCCGCCAAGGGGAGGCGAGCAGGAGGGGGGGAGGCAAGAGGCGGGAGGGGAGGGGGAGGCGAGAGGTGGGCACCAGGGGGAGGCGAGCGGGAGGGGGGGAGGCGAGAGGCAGGAGGGGGGGAGAGGCGAGAGGGCACCAGGGGGAGCGGGAGGGGGGGAGGTGAGAGGCGGGAGGGGGGAGAGGCGAGAGGGCACCAGGGGGAGGCGAGCGAGAGGGGGGGAGGCGAGAGGCGGGAGGGGGGGAGAGGCAAGAGGCAGGAGGAGAAGAGAGGTGAGAGGCGGGAGGGGGGAAAGGCGAAAGGCGGGAGGGAGGGGATCCTGGCCACCGCAGCCGGCAGGGGGAGGCGAGAGGGAGGGGAGGGGGGGTGGGGGTTACTAGCGGCCGTGGACGCCAGGGGGAGGGGAGGCAGAGAGGAGGGAGGGGAGGGAGCGGGGGTAGGGGGTGGCGGGGTAGGGGGGAGCGAGGGTGGTGGGGTAGGGGGAGGCGAGAGGCGAGAGGGGGGGAGAGGCGAGAGGCGAGAGGGGGTCTTGGTGGCTGCGGCCACCAGGGGGAGGGAGGCGGGGTGGGTAAGGAGTGGCGGGAGACGGAAGGGGGGGGCAGTAGGGTAGGGGGAGCGGGGAGGGGGAGGGCAGCGGGAGGGTGAGGGGCAGTGGGAGGGTGAGAGAGGGGGTCGTGGCGACCGCGGCC